>NW_027422195.1:0-244301 GCF_037893015.1 Macrotis lagotis | reverse complement strand
TGCTTTCCCTTGCCTTCCTTGCCTTCCGTTACTCTTTGCTTGCCTTCCGTTCATTGCCTAGCCTTGCGTTGTCGGGCCTTAGCCTTGCCTCGCCTGACCGTGCCTTGCCTTGCGTTACCCTTTCCTTGCCTGGCCGTGCATTGCCTAGCCGTGCGTTGTCGTGCATTAGCCTTGTCTTGCCTTACCGTGCCTTGCCTTGCGTTACCCTTTCCTTGCCTGGCCGTGCATTGCGTAGCCGTGCGTTGCCGTTCCTTAGCCTTGTTTCCCCTTGCCGTGCCTTGCCTTTTGTTACACTTGCCTTGCCTTGCTTTGCCTTGCCTTCCTTTCCTTCCGTTACTCTTTCCTTGCCTAGCCGTGCACTGCCTAGCCTTGCGTTGTCGTGCATTAGCTTTGCCTCCCCAAACCGTGCCTTGCCTTGCGTTACCATTTCCTTGCCTTGCCCTGCATTGCCTAGCACTGTGTTGTCGTGCATTAGCCTTGTCTTGCCTTACCGTGCCTTGCCTTGCGTTACCCTTGCCTTGCCTTGCTTTCCCTTGCCTTCCTTGCCTTCCGTTACTCTTTGCTTTCCTTCCGTGCATTGCCTAGCCTTGCGTTGTCGTGTCTTAGCCTTGCCTCGCCTGACAGTGCCTTGCCTTGCGTTACCCTTTCCTTGCCTTGCCGTGCATTGCCTAGCCGTGCGTTGCCGTGCCTTAGCCTTGTTTCCCCTTGCCGTGCCGTTCCTTCCGTTACCCTTGCCTTGCCTTGCTTTCCCTTGCCTTCCTTGCCTTCCGTTACTCTTTGCTTGCCTTCCGTGCATTGCCTAGCCTTGCGTTGTCGTGTCTTAGCCTTGCCTCGCCTGACAGTGCCTTGCCTTGCGTTACCCTTTCCTTGCCTTGCCGTGCATTGCCTAGCCTTGCGTTGTCGTGCCTTAGCCTTGCCTCGCCTCACCGTGCCTTGCCTTGCGTTACCCTTTCCTTGCCTTGCCGTGCATTGCCTAGCCGTGCGTTGTCGTGCATTTGACTTGCCTTGCCTCACCGTTCCTCGCCTTGCGTTACCCTTTCCTTGCCTGGCCGTGCATTGCCTAGCCGTGCGTTGTCGTGCATTAGCCTTGTCTTGCCTTACCGTGCCTTGCCTTGCGTTACCCTTTCTTTGCCTGGCCGTGCATTGAGTAGGCGTGCGTTGCCGTTCCTTAGCCTTGTTTCCCCTTGCCGTGCCTTGCCTTTTGTTACACTTCCCTTGCCTTGCTTTGCCTTGCCTTCCTTTCCTTCCGTTACTCTTTCCTTGCCTAGCCGTGCACTGCCTAGCCTTGCGTGGTCGTGCATTAGCTTTGCCTCCCCAAACCGTGCCTTGCCTTGCGTTACCATTTCCTTGCCTTGCCGTGCATTGCCTAGCCATGCGTTGTCGTGCCTTAGCCTTGCCTCGCCTAACCGTGCCTTGCCTTGCGTTACCCTTTCCTTGCCTTGCTGTGCATTGCCTAGCCGTGCGTTGCCGTGCATAAGCCTTGCCTTGCCTCACCGTGCCTTGTCTTGCCTTACACTTTCCTTGCCTTGCAGTGCATTGCCTAGCCGTGCGTTGCCGTGCCTTAGCCTTGTTTCCCCTTGCCGTGCCGTTCCTTCTGTTACCCTTGCCTTGCCTTGCTTTCCCTTGCCTTCCTTGCCTTCCGTTACTCTTTGCTTGCCTTCCGTGCATTGCCTAGCCTTGCGTTGTCGTGCATTCGCCTTCCTCCCCATACCGTGCCTTGCCTTGCGTTACCCTTTCCTTGCCTTGCCCTGCATTGCCTAGCCCTGTGTTGTCGTGCCTTAGCCTTGTTTCCCCTTACCGTGCCGTTCCTTTCGTTACCCTTGCCTTCCCCTGCTTTCCCTTGCCTTCCTTGCCTTCCGTTACTCTTTGCTTGCCTTCCGTGCATTGCCTAGCCTTGCGTTGTCGTGCCTTAGCCTTGCCTCGCCTGACCGTGCCTTGCCTTGAGTTACCCTTTCCTTGCCTAGCCGTGCACTGCCTAGCCTTGCGTTGTCGTGCATTAGCTTTGCCTCCCCAAACCGTGCCTTCCCTTGCGTTACCCTTTCCTTGCCTTGCCGTGCATTGCCTAGCCCTGCATTGTCGTGCCTTAGCTTTGTTTCCCCTTACCGTGCCGTTCCTTTCGTTGCCCTTGCCTTCCCTTGCTTTCCCTTGCCTTCCTTGCCTTCCGTTACTCTTTGCTTGCCTTCCGTTCATTGCCTAGCCTTGCGTTGTCGTGCCTTAGCCTTGCCTCGCCTGACCGTGCCTTGCCTTGCGTTACCCTTTCCTTGCCTTGCCGTGCATTGCCTAGCCTTGCGTTGTCGTGCCTTAGCCTTGCCTCGCGTAACGGTGCCTTGCCTTGCGTTACCCTTTCCTTTCCTTGCCGTGCATTGGCTAGCCCTGCGTTGTCGTGCCTTAGCCTTGTTTCCCCTTACCGTGCCGTTCCTTCCGTTACCCTTGCCTTCCCCTGCTTTCCCTTGCCTTCCTTGCCTTCCGTTACTCTTTGCTTGCCTTCCGTTTAATGCCTAGCCTTGCGTTGTCGTGCCTTAGCCTTGCCTCGCCTGACCGTGCCTTGCCTTTAGTTACCCTTTCCTTGCCTTGCCGTGCATTGCCTAGCCGTGCGTTGTCGTGCATTTGCCTTGTCTTGCCTCACCGTGCTTTGCCTTGCGTTACCCTTTCCTTGCCTTGCCGTGCATTGCCTAGCCCTGCATTGTCCTGCCTTAGCTTTGTTTCCCCTTACCGTGCCGTTCCTTTCGTTGCCCTTGCCTTCCCTTGCTTTCCCTTGCCTTCCTTGCCTTCCGTTACTCTTTGCTTGCCTTCCGTTCATTGCCTAGCCTTGCGTTGTCGGGCCTTAGCCTTGCCTCGCCTGACCGTGCCTTGCCTTGCGTTACCCTTTCCTTGCCTGGCCGTGCATTGCCTAGCCGTGCGTTGTCGTGCATTAGCCTTGTCTTGCCTTACCGTGCCTTGCCTTGCGTTACCCTTTCCTTGCCTGGCCGTGCATTGCGTAGCCGTGCGTTGCCGTTCCTTAGCCTTGTTTCCCCTTGCCGTGCCTTGCCTTTTGTTACACTTGCCTTGCCTTGCTTTGCCTTGCCTTCCTTTCCTTCCGTTACTCTTTCCTTGCCTAGCCGTGCACTGCCTAGCCTTGCGTTGTCGTGCATTAGCTTTGCCTCCCCAAACCGTGCCTTGCCTTGCGTTACCATTTCCTTGCCTTGCCCTGCATTGCCTAGCACTGTGTTGTCGTGCATTAGCCTTGTCTTGCCTTACCGTGCCTTGCCTTGCGTTACCCTTACCTTGCTTTGCTTTCCCTTACTTTCATTGCCTTCCGTTACTCTTTGCTTTCCTTCCGTGCATTGCCTAGCCTTGCGTTGTCGTGTCTTAGCCTTGCCTCGCCTGACAGTGCCTTGCCTTGCGTTACCCTTTCCTTGCCTTGCCGTGCATTGCCTAGCCGTGCGTTGCCGTGCCTTAGCCTTGTTTCCCCTTGCCGTGCCGTTCCTTCCGTTACCCTTGCCTTGCCTTGCTTTCCCTTGCCTTCCTTGCCTTCCGTTACTCTTTGCTTGCCTTCCGTGCATTGCCTAGCCTTGCGTTGTCGTGCCTTAGCCTTGCCTCGCGTTACCCTTTCCTTGCCTTGCCGTGCATTGCCTAGCCGTGCGTTGCCGTGCCTTAGCCTTGTTTCCCCTTGCCGTGCCGTTCCTTCCGTTACCCTTGCCTTCCCCTGCTTTCCCTTGCCTTCCTTGCCTTCCGTTACTCTTTGCTTGCCTTCCGTGCATTGCCTAGCCTTGCGTTGTCGTGCCTTAGCCTTGCCTCGCCTGACCGTGCCTTGCCTTGAGTTACCCTTTCCTTGCCTTGCCGTGCATTGCCTAGCCGTGCGTTGTCGTGCATTTGCCTTGTCTTGCCTCACCGTGCTTTGCCTTGCGTTACCCTTTCCTTGCCTTGCCGTGCATTGCCTAGCCCTGCATTGTCCTGCCTTAGCTTTGTTTCCCCTTACCGTGCCGTTCCTTTCGTTGCCCTTGCCTTCCCTTGCTTTCCCTTGCCTTCCTTGCCTTCCGTTACTCTTTGCTTGCCTTCCGTTCATTGCCTAGCCTTGCGTTGTCGTGCCTTAGCCTTGCCTCGCCTGACCGTGCCTTGCCTTGCGTTACCCTTTCCTTGCCTTGCCGTGCATTGCGTAGCCGTGCGTTGTCGTGCATTTGCCTTGCCTTGCCTTGCCTCACCGTGCCTTGCCTTGCGTTACCCTTTCCTTGCCTGGCCGTGCATTGCCTAGCCGTGCGTTGTCGTGCATTAGCCTTGCCTTGCCTGACCGTGCCTTGCCTTGCGTTACCCTTTCCTTGCCTGGCCGTGCATTGCGTAGCCGTGCGTTGCCGTTCCTTAGCCTTGTTTCCCCTTGCCGTGCCTTGCCTTTTGTTACACTTGCCTTGCCTTGCTTTGCCTTGCCTTCCTTTCCTTCCGTTACTCTTTCCTTGCCTAGCCGTGCACTGCCTAGCCTTGCGTTGTCGTGCATTAGCTTTGCCTCCCCAAACCGTGCCTTGCCTTGCGTTACCATTTCCTTGCCTTGCCCTGCATTGCCTAGCCCTGTGTTGTCGTGCCTTAGCCTTGTTTCCCCTTACCGTGCCGTTCCTTCCGTTACCCTTGCCTTCCCCTGCTTTCCCTTGCCTTCCTTGCCTTCCGTTACTCTTTGCTTGCCTTCCGTTTATTGCCTAGCCTTGCGTTGTCGTGTCTTAGCCTTGCCTCGCCTGACAGTTCCTTGCCTTGCGTTACCCTTTCCTTTCCTTGCCGTGCATTGCCTAGCCGTGCGTTGCCGTGCCTTAGCCTTGTTTCCCCTTGCTGTGCCGTTCCTTCCGTTACCCTTGCCTTGCCTTGCTTTCCCTTGCCTTCCTTGCCTTCCGTTACTCTTTGCTTGCCTTCCGTGCATTGCCTAGCCTTGCGTTGTCGTGCCTTAGCCTTGCCTCGCGTAACGGTGCCTTGCCTTGCGTTACCCTTTCCTTTCCTTGCCGTGCATTGGCTAGCCCTGCGTTGTCGTGCCTTAGCCTTGTTTCCCCTTACCGTGCCGTTCCTTCCGTTACCCTTGCCTTCCCCTGCTTTCCCTTGCCTTCCTTGCCTTCCGTTACTCTTTGCTTGCCTTCCGTGCATTGCCTAGCCTTGCGTTGTCGTGCCTTAGCCTTGCCTCGCCTGACCGTGCCTTGCCTTGAGTTACCCTTTCCTTGCCTTGCCGTGCATTGCCTAGCCGTGCGTTGTCGTGCATTAGCCTTGTCTTGCCTTACCGTGCCTTGCCTTGCGTTACCCTTTCCTTGCCTGGCCGTGCTTCCTTGCCTTGCCCTGCATTGCCCTGCCTTAGCTTTGTTTCCCCTTACCGTGCCGTTCCTTTCGTTGCCCTTGCCTTCCCTTGCTTTCCCTTGCCTTCCTTGCCTTCCGTTACTCTTTGCTTGCCTTCCGTGCATTGCCTAGCCTTGCGTTGTCCGCCTTAGCCTTGCCTCGCCTGACCGTGCCTTGCCTTGCGTTACCCTTTCCTTGCCTTGCCTTGCGTTGTCGTGCCTTAGCCTTGCCTCGCCTGACCGTGCCTTGCCTTGCGTTACCCTTTCCTTGCCTTGCCGTGCATTGCCTAGCCGTGCGTTGTCGTGCATTTGCCTTGCCTTGCCTCACCGTGCCTTGCCTTGCGTTACCCTTTCCTTGCCTTGCCGTGCATTGCCTAGCCGTGCGTTGCCGTGCCTTAGCCTTGTTTCCCCTTGCCGTGCCGTTCCTTCTGTTACCCTTGCCTTGCCTTGCTTTCCCTTGCCTTCCTTGCCTTCCGTTACTCTTTGCTTGCCTTCCGTGCATTGCCTAGCCTTGCGTTGTCGTGCATTCGCCTTCCTCCCCGAACCGTGCCTTGCCTTGCGTTACCCTTTCCTTGCCTTGCCGTGCATTGCCTAGCCCTGTGTTGTCGTGCCTTAGCCTTGTTTCCCCTTACCGTGCCGTTCCTTTCGTTACCCTTGCCTTCCCCTGCTTTCCCTTGCCTTCCTTGCCTTCCGTTACTCTTTGCTTGCCTTCCGTGCATTGCCTAGCCTTGCGTTGTCGTGCCTTAGCCTTGCCTCGCCTGACCGTGCCTTGCCTTGAGTTACACTTTCCTTGACTTGCCGTGCATTGCCTAGCCTTGCGTTGTCGTGCCTTAGCCTTGCCTCGCGTAACGGTGCCTTGCCTTGCGTTACCCTTTCCTTTCCTTGCCGTGCATTGGCTAGCCCTGCGTTGTCGTGCCTTAGCCTTGTTTCCCCTTACCGTGCCGTTCCTTCCGTTAGCCTTGCCTTCCTCTGCTTTCCCTTGCCTTCCTTGCCTTCCGTTACTCTTTGCTTGCCTTCCGTTTATTGCCTAGCCTTGCGTTGTCGTGCCTTAGCCTTGCCGCGCCTTACCGTGCCTTGCCTTGCGTTACCCTTTCCTTGCCTTGCCGTGCATTGCCTAGCCTTGCGTTGTCGTGCCTTAGCCTTGCCTCGCCTCACCGTGCTTTGCCTTGCGTTACCCTTTCCTTGCCTTGCCGTGCATTGCCTAGCCGTGCGTTGTCGTGCATTTGACTTGCCTTGCCTCACCGTTCCTCGCCTTGCGTTACCCTTTCCTTGCCTGGCCGTGCATTGCCTAGCCGTGCGTTGTCGTGCATTAGCCTTGTCTTGCCTTACCGTGCCTTGCCTTGCGTTACCCTTTCTTTGCCTGGCCGTGCATTGAGTAGGCGTGCGTTGCCGTTCCTTAGCCTTGTTTCCCCTTGCCGTGCCTTGCCTTTTGTTACACTTCCCTTGCCTTGCTTTGCCTTGCCTTCCTTTCCTTCCGTTACTCTTTCCTTGCCTAGCCGTGCACTGCCTAGCCTTGCGTGGTCGTGCATTAGCTTTGCCTCCCCAAACCGTGCCTTGCCTTGCGTTACCATTTCCTTGCCTTGCCGTGCATTGCCTAGCCATGCGTTGTCGTGCCTTAGCCTTGCCTCGCCTAACCGTGCCTTGCCTTGCGTTACCCTTTCCTTGCCTTGCCGTGCATTGCCTAGCCGTGCGTTGTCGTGCATCAGCCTTGCCTTGCCTCACCGTGCCTTGCCTTGCGTTACACTTTCCTTGCCTTGCAGTGCATTGCCTAGCCGTGCGTTGCCGTGCCTTAGCCTTGTTTCCCCTTGCCGTGCCGTTCCTTCTGTTACCCTTGCCTTGCCTTGCTTTCCCTTGCCTTCCTTGCCTTCCGTTACTCTTTGCTTGCCTTCCGTGCATTGCCTAGCCTTGCGTTGTCGTGCATTCGCCTTCCTCCCCATACCGTGCCTTGCCTTGCGTTACCCTTTCCTTGCCTTGCCGTGCATTGCCTAGCCGTGCGTTGCCGTTCCTTCCGTTACCCTTGCCTTGCCCTGCTTTCCCTTGCCTTCCTTGCCTTCCGTTACTCTTTGCTTGCCTTCCGTGCATTGCCTAGCCTTGCGTTGTCGTGCCTTAGCCTTGCCTCGCCTGACCGTGCCTTGCCTTGAGTTACCCTTTCCTTGCCTAGCCGTGCACTGCCTAGCCTTGCGTTGTCGTGCATTAGCTTTGCCTCCCCAAACCGTGCCTTCCCTTGCGTTACCCTTTCCTTGCCTTGCCGTGCATTGCCTAGCCCTGCATTGTCGTGCCTTAGCTTTGTTTCCCCTTACCGTGCCGTTCCTTTCGTTGCCCTTGCCTTCCCTTGCTTTCCCTTGCCTTCCTTGCCTTCCGTTACTCTTTGCTTGCCTTCCGTTCATTGCCTAGCCTTGCGTTGTCGTGCCTTAGCCTTGCCTCGCCTGACCGTGCCTTGCCTTGCGTTACCCTTTCCTTGCCTTGCCGTGCATTGCCTAGCCGTGCGTTGTCGTGCATTTGCCTTGCCTTGCCTCACCGTGCCTTGCCTTGCGTTACCCTTTCCTTGCCTGGTGGTGCATTGCCTAGCCGTGCGTTGTCGTGCATTAGTCTTGTTTGCCCTTACCGTGCCTTGCCTTGCGTTACCCTTTCCTTGCCTGGCCGTGCATTGCGTAGCCGTGCGTTGCCGTTCCTTAGCCTTGTTTCCCCTTGCCGTGCCTTGCCTTTTGTTACACTTGCCTTGCCTTGCTTTGCCTTGCCTTCCTTTCCTTCCGTTACTCTTTCCTTGCCTAGCCGTGCACTACCTAGCCTTGCGTTGTCGTGCATTAGCTTTGCCTCCCCAAACCGTGCCTTGCCTTGCGTTACCATTTCCTTGCCTTGCCCTGCATTGCCTAGCCCTGTGTTGTCGTGCCTTAGCCTTGTTTCCCCTTACCGTGCCGTTCCTTCCGTTACCCTTGCCTTCCCCTGCTTTCCCTTGCCTTCCTTGCCTTCCGTTACTCTTTGCTTGCCTTCCGTTTATTGCCTAGCCTTGCGTTGTCGTGCCTTAGCCTTGCCGCGCCTTACCGTGCCTTGCCTTGCGTTACCCTTTCCTTGCCTTGCCGTGCATTGCCTAGCCTTGCGTTGTCGTGCCTTAGCCTTGCCTCGCCTGACCGTGCCTTGCCTTGCGTTACCCTTTCCTTGCCTTGCCGTGCATTGCCTAACCGTGCGTTGTCGTGCATCAGCCTTGCCTTGCCTCACCGTGCCTTGCCTTGCGTTACCCTTTCCTTGCCTTGCCGTGCATTGCCTAGCCGTGCGTTGCCGTGCCTTAGCCTTGTTTCCCATTGCCGTGCCGTTCCTTCTGTTACCCTTGCCTTGCCTTGCTTTCCCTTGCCTTCCTTGCCTTCCTTTACTCTTTGCTTGCCTTCCGTGCATTGCCTAGCCTTGCGTTGTCGTGCATTCGCCTTCCTCCCCGAACCGTGCCTTGCCTTGCGTTACCCTTTCCTTGCCTTGCCCTGCATTGCCTAGCCCTGTGTTGTCGTGCCTTAGCCTTGTTTCCCCTTACCGTGCCGTTCCTTTCGTTACCCTTGCCTTCCCCTGCTTTCCCTTGCCTTCCTTGCCTTCCGTTACTCTTTGCTTGCCTTCCGTGCATTGCCTAGCCTTGCGTTGTCGTGCCTTAGCCTTGCCTCGCCTGACCGTGCCTTGCCTTCCGTTACCCTTTCCTTGCCTTGCCGTGCATTGCCTAGCCGTGCGTTGTCGTGCATCAGCCTTGCCTTGCCTCACCGTGCCTTGCCTTGCGTTACCCTTTCCTTGCCTTTCCGTGCATTGCCTAGTCTTCGTTGTCTTGCCTTAGCCTTGCCTCGCCTGACCGTTCCTTGCCTTGCGTTACCCTTTCCTTGCCTTTCCGTGCATTGCCTAGCCGTGCGTTGTCGTGCATTAGTTTTGCCTCCCCAAACCGTGCCTTGCCTTGCGTTACCCTTTCCTTGCCTTGCCCTGCATTGCCTAGCCCTGTGTTGTCGTGCCTTAGCCTTGTTTCCCCTTACCGTGCCGTTCCTTTCGTTACCCTTGCCTTCCCCTGCTTTCCCTTGCCTTCCTTGCCTTCCGTTACTCTTTGCTTGCCTTCCGTGCATTGCCTAGCCTTGCGTTGTCGTGCCTTAGCCTTGCCTCGCCTGACCGTGCCTTGCCTTCCGTTACCCTTTCCTTGCCTTGCCGTGCATTGCCTAGCCGTGCGTTGTCGTGCATCAGCCTTGCCTTGCCTCACCATGCCTTGCCTTGCGTTACCCTTTCCTTGCCTTGCCGTGCATTGCCTAGCCTTGCGTTGTCTTGCCTTAGCCTTGCCTTGCCTCGCCTGACCGTGCCTTGCCTTGCCTTGCCGTGCATTGCCTAGCCGTGCGTTGTCGTGCATCAGCCTTGCCTTGCCTCACCGTGCCTTGCCTTGCGTTACCCTTTCCTTGCCTTGCCCTGCATTTCGTAGCCGTGCGTTGCCGTTCCTTAGCCTTGTTTCCCCTTGCCGTGCCGTTCCTTCTGTTACCCTTGCCTTGCCTTGCTTTGCCTTGCCTTCCTTGCCTTCCGTTACTCTTTCCTTGCCTAGCCGTGCACTGCCTAGCCTTGCGTTGTCGTGCATTAGCTTTGCCTCCCCAAACCGTGCCTTGCCTTGCGTTACCCTTTCCTTGCCTTGCCCTGCATTGCCTAGCCCTGTGTTGTCGTGCCTTAGCCTTGTTTCCCCTTACCGTGCCGTTCCTTTCTTTACCCTTGCCTTCCCCTGCTTTCCCTTGCCTTCCTTGCCTTCCGTTACTCTTTGCTTGCCTTCCGTGCATTGCCTAGCCTTGCGTTGTCGTGCCTTAGCCTTGCCTCGCCTGACCGTGCCTTGCGTTGCGTTACTCTTTCCTTGCCTTGCCGTGCATTGCCTAGCCGTGCGTTGTCGTGCATTTGCCTTGCCTTGCCTCACCGTGCCTTGCCTTGCGTTACCTTTTCCTTGCCTGGCCGTGCATTGCCTAGCCGTGCGTTGTCATGCATTAGCCTTCTCTTGCATTACATTGCCTTGCCTTGCGTTACCCTTTCCTTGCCTGGCCGTGCATTGCGTAGCCGTGCGTTGCCGTTCCTTAGCCTTGTTTCCCCTTGCCGTGCCTTGCCTTTTGTTACACTTGCCTTGCCTTGCTTTGCCCTGCCTTCCTTTCCTTCCGTTACTCTTTCCTTGCCTAGCCGTGCACTGCCTAGCCTTGCGTTGTTGTGCATTAGCTTTGCCTCGCCTGACCGTGCCTTGCCTTGCGTTACCATTTCCTTGCCTTGCCCTGCATTGCCTAGCCCTGTGTTGTCGTGCATTAGCCTTGTCTTGCCTTACCGTGCCTTGCCTTCCGTTACCCTTACCTTGCTTTGCTTTCCCTTACTTTCATTGCCTTCCGTTACTCTTTGCTTTCCTTCCGTGCATTGCCTAGCCTTGCGTTGTCGTGTCTTAGCCTTGCCTCGCCTGACAGTGCCTTGCCTTGCGTTACCCTGTCCTTGCCTTGCCGTGCATAGCCTAGCCGTGCGTTGTCGTGCCTTAGCCTTGTTTCCCCTTGCTGTGCCGTTCCTTCCGTTACCCTTGCCTTGCCTTGCTTTCCCTTGCCTTCCTTGCCTTCCGTTACTCTTTGCTTGCCTTCCGTGCATTGCCTAGCCTTGCGTTGTCGTGCCTTAGCCTTGCCTCGCGTAACGGTGCCTTGCCTTGCCTTACCCTTTCCTTTCCTTGCCGTGCATTGGCTAGCCCTGCGTTGTCGTGCCTTAGCCTTGTTTCCCCTTACCGTGCCGTTCCTTCCGTTACCCTTGCCTTCCCTTGCTTTTCCTTGCCTTCCTTGCCTTCCGTTACTCTTTGCTTGCCTTCCGTGCATTGCCTAGCCTTGCGTTGTCGTGCCTTAGCCTTGCCTCGCCTGACCGTGCCTTGCCTTGAGTTACCCTTTCCTTGCCTTGCCGTGCATTGCCTAGCCGTGCGTTGTCGTGCATTTGCCTTGTCTTGCCTCACCGTGCTTTGCCTTGCGTTACCCTTTCCTTGCCTTGCCGTGCATTGCCTAGCCCTGCATTGTCGTGCCTTAGCTTTGTTTCCCCTTACCGTGCCGTTCCTTTCGTTGCCTTGCCTTCCCTTGCTTTCCCTTGCCTTCCTTGCCTTCCGTTACTCTTTGCTTGCCTTCCGTTCATTGCCTAGCCTTGCGTTGTCGGGCCTTAGCCTTGCCTCGCCTGATCGTGCCTTGCCTTGCGTTACCCTTTCCTTGCCTTGCCGTGCATTGCCTAGCCGTGCGTTGTCGTGCATCAGCCTTGCCTTGCCTCACCGTGCCTTGCCTTGCGTTACCCTTTCCTTGCCTGGCCGTGCATTGCCTAGCCGTGCGTTGTCGTGCATTAGCCTTGTCTTGCCTTACCGTGCCTTGCCTTGCGTTACCCTTTCCTTGCCTGGCCGTGCATTGCGTAGCCGTGCGTTGCCGTTCCTTAGCCTTGTTTCCCCTTGCCGTGCCTTGCCTTTTGTTACACTTGCCTTGCCTTGCTTTGCCTTGCCTTCCTTTCCTTCCGTTACTCTTTCCTTGCCTAGCCGTGCACTGCCTAGCCTTGCGTTGTCGTGCATTAGCTTTGCCTCCCCAAACCGTGCCTTGCCTTGCGTTACCATTTCCTTGCCTTGCCCTGCATTGCCTAGCCCTGTGTTGTCGTGCCTTGCTCTTGTTTGCCCTTACCGTGCCGTTCCTTCCGTTACCCTTGCCTTTCCCTGCTTTCCCTAGCCTTCCTTGCCTTCCGTTCCTCTTTGCTTGCCTTCCGTGCATTGCCTAGCCTTGCGTTGTCGTGCCTTAGCCTTGCCTCGCCTGACCGTGCCTTGCCTTGCGTTACCCTTTCCTTGCCTTGCCGTGAATTGCCTAGCCGTGCGTTGTCGTGCATCAGCCTTGCCTTGCCTCACCGTGCCTTGCCTTGCGTTACCCTTACCTTGCCTTGCTTTCCCTTCCTTTCATTGCTTTCCGTTACTCTTTGCTTTCCTTCCGTGCATTGCCTAGCCTTGCGTTGTCGTGCCTTAGCCTTGCCTCGCCTGACAGTGCCTTGCCTTGCGTTACCCTTTCCTTGCCTTGCCGTGCATTGCCTAGCCGTGCGTTGCCGTGCCTTAGCCTTGTTTCCCCTTGCCGTGCCGTTCCTTCCGTTACCCTTGCCTTGCCTTGCTTTCCCTTGCCTTCCTTGCCTTCCGTTACTCTTTGCTTGCCTTCCGTGCATTGCCTAGCCTTGCGTTGTCGTGCCTTAGCCTTGCCTCGCGTAACGGTGCCTTGCCTTGCGTTACCCTTTCCTTTCCTTGCCGTGCATTGGCTAGCCCTGCGTTGTCGTGCCTTAGCCTTGTTTCCCCTTACCGTGCCGTTCCTTCCGTTACCCTTGCCTTCCCCTGCTTTCCCTTGCCTTCCTTGCCTTCCGTTACTCTTTGCTTGCCTTCCGTTTATTGCCTAGCCTTGCGTTGTCGTGCCTTAGCCTTGCCGCGCCTTACCGTGCCTTGCCTTGCGGTACCCTTTCCTTGCCTTGCCGTGCATTGCCTAGCCTTGCGTTGTCGTGCCTTAGCCGTGCCTCGCCTGACCGTGCCTTGCCTTGCGTTACCCTTTCCTTGCCTTGCCGTGCATTGCCTAGCCGTGCGTTGTCGTGCATCAGCCTTGCCTTGCCTCACCGTGCCTTGCCTTGCGTTACCCTTTCCTTGCCTTGCCGTGCATTGCCTAGCCGTGCGTTGCCGTGCCTTAGCCTTGTTTCCCCTTGCCGTGCCGTTCCTTCTGTTACCCTTGCCTTGCCTTGCTTTCCCTTGCCTTCCTTGCCTTCCGTTACTCTTTGCTTGCCTTCCGTGCATTGCCTAGCCTTGCGTTGTCGTACATTCGCCTTCCTCCCCGAACCGTGCCTTGCCTTGCGTTACCCTTTCCTTGCCTTGCCCTGCATTGCCTAGCCCTGTGTTGTCGTGCCTTAGCCTTGTTTCCCCTTACCGTGCCGTTCCTTTCGTTACCCTTGCCTTCCCCTGCTTTCCCTTGCCTTCCTTGCCTTCCGTTACTCTTTGCTTGCCTTCCGTGCATTGCCTAGCCTTGCGTTGTCGTGCCTTAGCCTTGCCTCGCCTGACCGTGCCTTGCCTTGAGTTACACTTTCCTTGACTTGCCGTGCATTGCCTAGCCGTGCGTTGTCGTGCATTTGCCTTGCCTTGCCTCACCGTGCCTTGCCTTGCGTTACCCTTTCCTTGCCTGGCCGTGCATTGCCTAGCCGTGCGTTGTCGTGCATTAGCCTTGTCTTGCCTTACCGTGCCTTGCCTTGCGTTACCCTTTCCTTGCCTGGCCGTGCATTGCCTAGCCGTGCGTTGCCGGGCCTTAGCCTTGTTTCCCCTTGCCGTGCCGTTCCTTCCTGTACCCTTGCCTTGCCTTGCTTTCCCTTGCCTTCCTTGCCTTCCGTAACTCTTTGCTTGCCTTCCGTGCATTGCCTAGCCTTGCGTTGTCGTGCCTTAGCCTTGCCTCGCGTAACGGTGCCTTGCCTTGCGTTACCCTTTCCTTTCCTTGCCGTGCATTGGCTAGCCCTGCGTTGTCGTGCCTTAGCCTTGTTTCCCCTTACCGTGCCGTTCCTTCCGTTAGCCTTGCCTTCCCCTGCTTTCCCTTGCCTTCCTTGCCTTCCGTTACTCTTTGCTTGCCTTCCGTTTATTGCCTAGCCTTGCGTTGTCGTGCCTTAGCCTTGCCGCGCCTTACCGTGCCTTGCCTTGCGTTACCCTTTCCTTGCCTTGCCGTGCATTGCCTAGCCTTGCGTTGTCGTGCCTTAGCCTTGCCTCGCCTCACCGTGCTTTGCCTTGCGTTACCCTTTCCTTGCCTTGCCGTGCATTGCCTAGCCGTGCGTTGTCGTGCATTTGACTTGCCTTGCCTCACCGTTCCTCGCCTTGCGTTACCCTTTCCTTGCCTGGCCGTGCATTGCCTAGTCGTGCGTTGTCGTGCATTAGCCTTGTCTTGCCTTACCGTGCCTTGCCTTGCGTTACCCTTTCCTTGCCTGGCCGTGCATTGAGTAGCCGTGCGTTGCCGTTCCTTAGCCTTGTTTCCCCTTGCCGTGCCTTGCCTTTTGTTACACTTCCCTTGCCTTGCTTTGCCTTGCCTTCCTTTCCTTCCGTTACTCTTTCCTTGCCTAGCCGTGCACTGCCTAGCCTTGCGTTGTCGTGCATTAGCTTTGCCTCCCCAAACCGTGCCTTGCCTTGCGTTACAATTTCCTTGCCTTGCCGTGCATTGCCTAGCCGTGCGTTGTCGTGCCTTAGCCTTGCCTCGCCTGACCGTGCCTTGCCTTGCGTTACCCTTTCCTTGCCTTGCCGTGCATTGCCTAGCCGTGCGTTGTCGTGCATCAGCCTTGCCTTGCCTCACCGTGCCTTGCCTTGCGTTACACTTTCCTTGCCTTGCAGTGCATTGCCTAGCCGTGCGTTGTCGTGCCTTAGCCTTGTTTCCCCTTGCCGTGCCGTTCCTTCCGTTACCCTTGCCTTGCCTTGCTTTCCCTTGCCTTCCTTGCCTTCCGTTACTCTTTGCTTGCCTTCCGTGCATTGCCTAGCCTTGCGTTGTCGTGCATTCGCCTTCCTCCCCATACCGTGCCTTGCCTTGCGTTACCCTTTCCTTGCCTTGCCCTGCATTGCCTAGCCCTGTGTTGTCGTGCCTTAGCCTTGTTTCCCCTTACCGTGCCGTTCCTTTCGTTACCCTTGCCTTCCCCTGCTTTCCCTTGCCTTCCTTGCCTTCCGTTACTCTTTGCTTGCCTTCCGTGCATTGCCTAGCCTTGCGTTGTCGTGCCTTAGCCTTGCCTCGCCTGACCGTGCCTTGCCTTGAGTTACCCTTTCCTTGCCTAGCCGTGCACTGCCTAGCCTTGCGTTGTCGTGCATTAGCTTTGCCTCCCCAAACCGTGCCTTGCCTTGCGTTACCCTTTCCTTGCCTTGCCGTGCATTGCCTAGCCCTGCATTGTCGTGCCTTAGCTTTGTTTCCCCTTACCGTGCCGTTCCTTTCGTTGCCCTTGCCTTCCCTTGCTTTCCCTTGCCTTCCTTGCCTTCCGTTACTCTTTGCTTGCCTTCCGTTCATTGCCTAGCCTTGCGTTGTCGTGCCTTAGCCTTGCCTCGCCTGACCGTGCCTTGCCTTGCGTTACCCTTTCCTTGCCTTGCCGTGCATTGCCTAGCCGTGCGTTGTCGTGCATTTGCCTTGCCTTGCCTCACCGTGCCTTGCCTTGCGTTACCCTTTCCTTGCCTGGTGGTGCATTGCCTAGCCGTGCGTTGTCGTGCATTAGCCTTGTCTTGCCTTACCGTGCCTTGCCTTGCGTTACCCTTTCCTTGCCTGGCCGTGCATTGCGTAGCCGTGCGTTGCCGTTCCTTAGCCTTGTTTCCCCTTGCCGTGCCTTGCCTTTTGTTACACTTGCCTTGCCTTGCTTTGCCTTGCCTTCCTTTCCTTCCGTTACTCTTTCCTTGCCTAGCCGTGCACTACCTAGCCTTGCGTTGTCGTGCATTAGCTTTGCCTCCCCAAACCGTGCCTTGCCTTGCGTTACCATTTCCTTGCCTTGCCCTGCATTGCCTAGCCCTGTGTTGTCGTGCCTTAGCCTTGTTTCCCCTTACCGTGCCGTTCCTTCCGTTACCCTTGCCTTCCCCTGCTTTCCCTTGCCTTCCTTGCCTTCCGTTACTCTTTGCTTGCCTTCCGTTTATTGCCTAGCCTTGCGTTGTCGTGCCTTAGCCTTGCCTCGCCTGACCGTGCCTTGCCTTGCGTTACCCTTTCCTTGCCTTGCCGTGCATTGCCTAGCCTTGCGTTGTCGTGCCTCAGCCTTGCCTTGCCTGACCGTGCCTTCCCTTGCTTTACCCTTTCCTTGCCTTGCCGTGCATTGCCTAACCGTGCGTTGTCGTGCATTAGCCTTGCCTTGCCTCACCGTGCCTTGCCTTGCGTTACCCTTTCCTTGCCTTGCCGTGCATTGCCTAGCCGTGCGTTGCCGTGCCTTAGCCTTGTTTCCCATTGCCGTGCCGTTCCTTCTGTTACCCTTGCCTTGCCTTGCTTTCCCTTGCCTTCCTTGCCTTCCTTTACTCTTTCCTTGCCTTCCGTGCATTGCCTAGCCTTGCGTTGTCGTGCATTAGCCTTGCCTCCCCAAACCGTGCCTTGCCTTGCGTTACCCTTCCCTTGCCTTGCCGTGCATTGCCTAGCCGTGCGTTGCCGTGCCTTAGCCTTGTTTCCCCTTACCGTGCCGTTCCTTTCGTTACCCTTGCCTTCCCCTGCTTTCCCTTGCCTTCCTTGCCTTCCGTTACTCTTTGCTTGCCTTCCGTGCATTGCCTAGCCTTGCGTTGTCGTGCCTTAGCCTTGCCTCGCCTGACCGTGCCTTGCCTTCCGTTACCCTTTCCTTGCCTTGCCGTGCATTGCCTAGCCGTGCGTTGTCGTGCATCAGCCTTGCCTTGCCTCACCGTGCCTTGCCTTGCGTTACCCTTTCCTTGCCTTTCCGTGCATTGCCTAGTCTTCGTTGTCTTGCCTTAGCCTTGCCTCGCCTGACCGTGCCTTGCCTTGCGTTACCCTTTCCTTGCCTTTCCGTGCATTGCCTAGCCGTGCGTTGTCGTGCATTAGCTTTGCCTCCCCAAACCGTGCCTTGCCTTGCGTTACCCTTTCCTTGCCTTGCCCTGCATTGCCTAGCCCTGTGTTGTCGTGCCTTAGCCTTGTTTCCCCTTACCGTGCCGTTCCTTTCGTTACCCTTGCCTTCCCCTGCTTTCCCTTGCCTTCCTTGCCTTCCGTTACTCTTTGCTTGCCTTCCGTGCATTGCCTAGCCTTGCGTTGTCGTGCCTTAGCCTTGCCTCGCCTGACCGTGCCTTGCCTTGAGTTACCCTTTCCTTGCCTTGCCGTGCATTGCCTAGCCGTGCGTTGTCGTGCATTTGCCTTGTCTTGCCTCACCGTGATTTGCCTTGCGTTACCCTTTCCTTGCCTTGCCGTGCATTGCCTAGCCCTGCATTGTCCTGCCTTAGCTTTGTTTCCCCTTACCGTGCCGTTCCTTTCGTTGCCCTTGCCTTCCCTTGCTTTCCCTTGCCTTCCTTGCCTTCCGTTACTCTTTGCTTGCCTTCCGTTCATTGCCTAGCCTTGCGTTGTCGTGCCTTAGCCTTGCCTCGCCTGACCGTGCCTTGCCTTGCGTTACCCTTTCCTTGCCTTGCCGTGCATTGCCTAGCCGTGCGTTGTCGTGCATTTGCCTTGCCTTACCTCACTGTGCCTTGCCTTGCGTTACCCTTTCCTTGCCT
The DNA here is from genome assembly GCF_037893015.1 of Macrotis lagotis. Lineage (NCBI taxonomy): Eukaryota > Metazoa > Chordata > Mammalia > Peramelemorphia > Peramelidae > Macrotis > Macrotis lagotis. Next base: position 226,853 of record NW_027422195.1, on the reverse strand, counting down.
TGCCGTGCATTGCCTAGCCGTGCGTTGTCGTGCCTTAGCCTTGTCTTGCCTTACCTTGCCTTGCCTTGCGTTACCCTTTCCTTGCCTGGCCGTGCATTGCGTAGCCGTGCGTTGCCGTTCCTTAGCCTTGTTTCCCCTTGCCGTGCCTTGCCTTTTGTTACACTTGCCTTGCCTTGCTTTGCCTTGCCTTCCTTTCCTTCCGTTACTCTTTCCTTGCCTAGCCGTGCACTGCCTAGCCTTGCGTTGTCGTGCATTAGCTTTGCCTCCCCAAACCGTGCCTTGCCTTGCGTTACCATTTCCTTGCCTTGCCCTGCATTGCCTAGCACTGTGTTGTCGTGCATTAGCCTTGTCTTGCCTTACCGTGCCTTGCCTTGCGTTACCCTTACCTTGCTTTGCTTTCCCTTACTTTCATTGCCTTCCGTTACTCTTTGCTTTCCTTCCGTGCATTGCCTAGCCTTGCGTTGTCGTGTCTTAGCCTTGCCTCGCCTGACAGTGCCTTGCCTTGCGTTACCATTTCCTTGCCTTGCCGTGCATTGCCTAGCCGTGCGTTGCCGTGCCTTAGCCTTGTTTCCCCTTGCTGTGCCGTTCCTTCCGTTACCCTTGCCTTGCCTTGCTTTCCCTTGCCTTCCTTGCCTTCCGTTACTCTTTGCTTGCCTTCCGTGCATTGCCTAGCCTTGCGTTGTCGTGCCTTAGCCTTGCCTCGCGTAACGGTGCCTTGCCTTGCGTTACCCTTTCCTTTCCTTGCCGTGCATTGGCTAGCCCTGCGTTGTCGTGCCTTAGCCTTGTTTCCCCTTACCGTGCCGTTCCTTCCGTTACCCTTGCCTTCCCCTGCTTTCCCTTGCCTTCCTTGCCTTCCGTTACTCTTTGCTTGCCTTCCGTTTATTGCCTAGCCTTCCGTTGTCGTGCCTTAGCCTTGCCTCGCCTGACCGTGCCTTGCCTTTAGTTACCCTTTCCTTGCCTTGCCGTGCATTGCCTAGCCGTGCGTTGTCGTGCATTTGCCTTGTCTTGCCTCACCGTGCTTTGCCTTGCGTTACCCTTTCCTTGCCTTGCCGTGCATTGCCTAGCCCTGCATTGTCCTGCCTTAGCTTTGTTTCCCCTTACTGTGCCGTTCCTTTCGTTGCCCTTGCCTTCCCTTGCTTTCCCTTGCCTTCCTTGCCTTCCGTTACTCTTTGCTTGCCTTCCGTTCATTGCCTAGCCTTGCGTTGTCGGGCCTTAGCCTTGCCTCGCCTGACCGTGCCTTGCCTTGCGTTACCCTTTCCTTGCCTGGCCGTGCATTGCCTAGCCGTGCGTTGTCGTGCATTAGCCTTGTCTTGCCTTACCGTGCCTTGCCTTGCGTTACCCTTTCCTTGCCTGGCCGTGCATTGCGTAGCCGTGCGTTGCCGTTCCTTAGCCTTGTTTCCCCTTGCCGTGCCTTGCCTTTTGTTACACTTGCCTTGCCTTGCTTTGCCTTGCCTTCCTTTCCTTCCGTTACTCTTTCCTTGCCTAGCCGTGCACTGCCTAGCCTTGCGTTGTCGTGCATTAGCTTTGCCTCCCCAAACCGTGCCTTGCCTTGCGTTACCATTTCCTTGCCTTGCCCTGCATTGCCTAGCACTGTGTTGTCGTGCATTAGCCTTGTCTTGCCTTACCGTGCCTTGCCTTGCGTTACCCTTACCTTGCTTTGCTTTCCCTTACTTTCATTGCCTTCCGTTACTCTTTGCTTTCCTTCCGTGCATTGCCTAGCCTTGCGTTGTCGTGTCTTAGCCTTGCCTCGCCTGACAGTGCCTTGCCTTGCGTTACCCTTTCCTTGCCTTGCCGTGCATTGCCTAGCCGTGCGTTGCCGTGCCTTAGCCTTGTTTCCCCTTGCTGTGCCGTTCCTTCCGTTACCCTTGCCTTGCCTTGCTTTCCCTTGCCTTCCTTGCCTTCCGTTACTCTTTGCTTGCCTTCCGTGCATTGCCTAGCCTTGCGTTGTCGTGCCTTAGCCTTGCCTCGCGTAACGGTGCCTTGCCTTGCGTTACCCTTTCCTTTCCTTGCCGTGCATTGGCTAGCCCTGCGTTGTCGTGCCTTAGCCTTGTTTCCCCTTACCGTGCCGTTCCTTCCGTTACCCTTGCCTTCCCCTGCTTTCCCTTGCCTTCCTTGCCTTCCGTTACTCTTTGCTTGCCTTCCGTGCATTGCCTAGCCTTGCGTTGTCGTGCCTTAGCCTTGCCTCGCCTGACCGTGCCTTGCCTTGAGTTACCCTTTCCTTGCCTTGCCGTGCATTGCCTAGCCGTGCGTTGTCGTGCATTTGCCTTGTCTTGCCTCACCGTGCTTTGCCTTGCGTTACCCTTTCCTTGCCTTGCCGTGCATTGCCTAGCCCTGCATTGTCCTGCCTTAGCTTTGTTTCCCCTTACCGTGCCGTTCCTTTCGTTGCCCTTGCCTTCCCTTGCTTTCCCTTGCCTTCCTTGCCTTCCGTTACTCTTTGCTTGCCTTCCGTTCATTGCCTAGCCTTGCGTTGTCGTGCCTTAGCCTTGCCTCGCCTGACCGTGCCTTGCCTTGCGTTACCCTTTCCTTGCCTTGCCGTGCATTGCGTAGCCGTGCGTTGTCGTGCATTTGCCTTGCCTTGCCTCACCGTGCCTTGCCTTGCGTTACCCTTTCCTTGCCTGGTGGTGCATTGCCTAGCCGTGCGTTGTCGTGCATTAGCCTTGTCTTGCCTTACCGTGCCTTGCCTTGCGTTACCCTTTCCTTGCCTGGCCGTGCATTGCGTAGCCGTGCGTTGCCGTTCCTTAGCCTTGTTTCCTCTTGCCGTGCCTTGCCTTTTGTTACACTTGCCTTGCCTTGCTTTGCCTTGCCTTCCTTTCCTTCCGTTACTCTTTCCTTGCCTAGCCGTGCACTGCCTAGCCTTGCGTTGTCGTGCATTAGCTTTGCCTCCCCAAACCGTGCCTTGCCTTGCGTTACCATTTCCTTGCCTTGCCCTGCATTGCCTAGCCCTGTGTTGTCGTGCCTTAGCCTTGTTTCCCCTTACCGTGCCGTTCCTTCCGTTACCCTTGCCTTCCCCTGCTTTCCCTTGCCTTCCTTGCCTTCCGTTACTCTTTGCTTGCCTTCCGTTTATTGCCTAGCCTTGCGTTGTCGTGCCTTAGCCTTGCCGCGCCTTACCGTGCCTTGCCTTGCGTTACCCTTTCCTTGCCTTGCCGTGCATTGCCTAGTCTTCGTTGTCTTGCCTTAGCCTTGCCTCGCCTGACCGTGCCTTGCCTTGCGTTACCCTTTCCTTGCCTTTCCGTGCATTGCCTAGCCGTGCGTTGTCGTGCATCAGCCTTGCCTTGCCTCACCGTGCCTTGCCTTGCGTTACCCTTTCCTTGCCTTGCCGTGCATTGCCTAGCCGTGCGTTGCCGTTCCTTAGCCTTTTTTCCCCTTGCCGTGCCGTTCATTCTGTTACCCTTGCCTTGCCTTGCTTTGCCTTGCCTTCCTTGCCTTCCGTTACTCTTTCCTTGCCTAGCCGTGCACTGCCTAGCCTTGCGTTGTCGTGCATTAGCTTTGCCTCCCCAAACCGTGCCTTGCCTTGCGTTACCCTTTCCTTGCCTTGCCCTGCATTGCCTAGCCCTGTGTTGTCGTGCCTTAGCCTTGTTTCCCCTTACCGTGCCGTTCCTTTTGTTACCCTTGCCTTCCCCTGCTTTCCCTTGCCTTCCTTGCCTTCCGTTACTCTTTGCTTGCCTTCCGTGCATTGCCTAGCCTTGCGTTGTCGTGCCTTAGCCTTGCCTCGCCTGACCGTGCCTTGCCTTGAGTTACCCTTTCCTTGCCTTGCCGTGCATTGTCTAGCCGTGCGTTGTCGTGCATTTGCCTTGTCTTGCCTCACCGTGATTTGCCTTGCGTTACCCTTTCCTTGCCTTGCCGTGCATTGCCTAGCCCTGCATTGTCGTGCCTTAGCTTTGTTTCCCCTTACCGTGCCGTTCCTTTCGTTGCCCTTGCCTTCCCTTGCTTTCCCTTGCCTTCCTTGCCTTCCGTTACTCTTTGCTTGCCTTCCGTTCATTGCCTAGCCTTGCGTTGTCGTGCCTTAGCCTTGCCTCGCCTGACCGTGCCTTGCCTTGCATTACCCTTTCCTTGCCTTGCCGTGCATTGCCTAGCCGTGCGTTGTCGTGCATTTGCCTTGCCTTACCTCACCGTGCCTTGCCTTGCGTTACCCTTTCCTTGCCTGGCCGTGCATTGCCTAGCCGTGCGTTGTCGTGCATTAGCCTTGTCTTGCCTTACCTTGCCTTGCCTTGCGTTACCCTTTCCTTGCCTGGCCGTGCATTGCGTAGCCGTGCGTTGCCGTTCCTTAGCCTTGTTTCCCCTTGCCGTGCCTTGCCTTTTGTTACACTTGCCTTGCCTTGCTTTGCCTTGCCTTCCTTTCCTTCCGTTACTCTTTCCTTGCCTAGCCGTGCACTGCCTAGCCTTGCGTTGTCGTGCATTAGCTTTGCCTCCCCAAACCGTGCCTTGCCTTGCGTTACCATTTCCTTGCCTTGCCCTGCATTGCCTAGCACTGTGTTGTCGTGCATTAGCCTTCTCTTGCCTTACCGTGCCTTGCCTTGCGTTACCCTTACCTTGCTTTGCTTTCCCTTACTTTCATTGCCTTCCGTTACTCTTTGCTTTCCTTCCGTGCATTGCCTAGCCTTGCGTTGTCGTGTCTTAGCCTTGCCTCGCCTGACAGTGCCTTGCCTTGCGTTACCCTTTCCTTGCCTTGCCGTGCATTGCCTAGCCGTGCGTTGCCGTGCCTTAGCCTTGTTTCCCCTTGCTGTGCCGTTCCTTCCGTTACCCTTGCCTTGCCTTGCTTTCCCTTGCCTTCCTTGCCTTCCGTTACTCTTTGCTTGCCTTCCGTGCATTGCCTAGCCTTGCGTTGTCGTGCCTTAGCCTTGCCTCGCGTAACGGTGCCTTGCCTTGCGTTACCCTTTCCTTTCCTTGCCGTGCATTGGCTAGCCCTGCGTTGCCGTGCCTTAGCCTTGTTTCCCCTTACCGTGCCGTTCCTTCCGTTACCCTTGCCTTCCCCTGCTTTCCCTTGCCTTCCTTGCCTTCCGTTACTCTTTGCTTGCCTTCCGTGCATTGCCTAGCCTTGCGTTGTCGTGCCTTAGCCTTGCCTCGCCTGACCGTGCCTTGCCTTGAGTTACCCTTTCCTTGCCTTGCCGTGCATTGCCTAGCCGTGCGTTGTCGTGCATTTGCCTTGTCTTGCCTCACCGTGCTTTGCCTTGCGTTACCCTTTCCTTGCCTTGCCGTGCATTGCCTAGCCCTGCATTGTCCTGCCTTAGCTTTGTTTCCCCTTACCGTGCCGTTCCTTTCGTTGCCCTTGCCTTCCCTTGCTTTCCCTTGCCTTCCTTGCCTTCCGTTACTCTTTGCTTGCCTTCCGTTCATTGCCTAGCCTTGCGTTGTCGGGCCTTAGCCTTGCCTCGCCTGACCGTGCCTTGCCTTGCGTTACCCTTTCCTTGCCTTGCCGTGCATTGCCTAGCCGTGCGTTGTCGTGCATTTGCCTTGCCTTGCCTCACCGTGCCTTGCCTTGCGTTACCCTTTCCTTGCCTGGCCGTGCATTGCCTAGCCGTTCGTTGTCGTGCATTAGCCTTGTCTTGCCTTACCGTGCCTTGCCTTGCGTTACCCTTTCCTTGCCTGGCCGTGCATTGCGTAGCCGTGCGTTTCCGTTCCTTAGCCTTGTTTCCCCTTGCCGTGCCTTGCCTTTTGTTACACTTGCCTTGCCTTGCTTTGCCTTGCCTTCCTTTCCTTCCGTTACTCTTTCCTTGCCTAGCCGTGCACTGCCTAGCCTTGCGTTGTCGTGCATTAGCTTTGCCTCCCCAAACCGTGCCTTGCCTTGCGTTACCATTTCCTTGCCTTGCCCTGCATTGCCTAGCACTGTGTTGTCGTGCATTAGCCTTGTCTTGCCTTACCGTGCCTTGCCTTGCGTTACCCTTACCTTGCTTTGCTTTCCCTTACTTTCATTGCCTTCCGTTACTCTTTGCTTTCCTTCCGTGCATTGCCTAGCCTTGCGTTGTCGTGTCTTAGCCTTGCCTCGCCTGACAGTGCCTTGCCTTGCGTTACCCTTTCCTTGCCTTGCCGTGCATTGCCTAGCCGTGCGTTGCCGTGCCTTAGCCTTGTTTCCCCTTGCTGTGCCGTTCCTTCCGTTACCCTTGCCTTGCCTTGCTTTCCCTTGCCTTCCTTGCCTTCCGTTACTCTTTGCTTGCCTTCCGTGCATTGCCTAGCCTTGCGTTGTCGTGCCTTAGCCTTGCCTCGCGTAACGGTGCCTTGCCTTGCGTTACCCTTTCCTTTCCTTGCCGTGCATTGGCTAGCCCTGCGTTGTCGTGCCTTAGCCTTGTTTCCCCTTACCGTGCCGTTCCTTCCGTTACCCTTGCCTTCCCCTGCTTTCCCTTGCCTTCCTTGCCTTCCGTTACTCTTTGCTTGCCTTCCGTGCATTGCCTAGCCTTGCGTTGTCGTGCCTTAGCCTTGCCTCGCCTGACCGTGCCTTGCCTTGAGTTACCCTTTCCTTGCCTTGCCGTGCATTGCCTAGCCGTGCGTTGTCGTGCCTTAGCCGTGCCTCGCCTGACCGTGCCTTGCCTTGCGTTACCCTTTCCTTGCCTTGCCGTGCATTGCCTAGCCGTGCGTTGTCGTGCATCAGCCTTGCCTTGCCTCACCGTGCCTTGCCTTGCGTTACCCTTTCCTTGCCTTGCCGTGCATTGCCTAGCCGTGCGTTGCCGTGCCTTAGCCTTGTTTCCCCTTGCCGTGCCGTTCCTTCTGTTACCCTTGACTTGCCTTGCTTTCCCTTGCCTTCCTTGCCTTCCGTTACTCTTTGCTTGCCTTCCGTGCATTGCCTAGCCTTGCGTTGTCGTACATTCGCCTTCCTCCCCGAACCGTGCCTTGCCTTGCGTTACCCTTTCCTTGCCTTGCCCTGCATTGCCTAGCCCTGTGTTGTCGTGCCTTAGCCTTGTTTCCCCTTACCGTGCCGTTCCTTTCGTTACCCTTGCCTTCCCCTGCTTTCCCTTGCCTTCCTTGCCTTCCGTTACTCTTTGCTTGCCTTCCGTGCATTGCCTAGCCTTGCGTTGTCGTGCCTTAGCCTTGCCTCGCCTGACCGTGCCTTGCCTTGAGTTACACTTTCCTTGACTTGCCGTGCATTGCCTAGCCGTGCGTTGTCGTGCATTTGCCTTGCCTTGCCTCACCGTGCCTTGCCTTGCGTTACCCTTTCCTTGCCTGGCCGTGCATTGCCTAGCCGTGCGTTGTCGTGCATTAGCCTTGTCTTGCCTTACCGTGCCTTGCCTTGCGTTACCCTTTCCTTGCCTGGCCGTGCATTGCCTAGCCGTGCGTTGCCGGGCCTTAGCCTTGTTTCCCCTTGCCGTGCCGTTCCTTCCTGTACCCTTGCCTTGCCTTGCTTTCCCTTGCCTTCCTTGCCTTCCGTAACTCTTTGCTTGCCTTCCGTGCATTGCCTAGCCTTGCGTTGTCGTGCCTTAGCCTTGCCTCGCGTAACGGTGCCTTGCCTTGCGTTACCCTTTCCTTTCCTTGCCGTGCATTGGCTAGCCCTGCGTTGTCGTGCCTTAGCCTTGTTTCCCCTTACCGTGCCGTTCCTTCCGTTAGCCTTGCCTTCCCCTGCTTTCCCTTGCCTTCCTTGCCTTCCGTTACTCTTTGCTTGCCTTCCGTTTATTGCCTAGCCTTGCGTTGTCGTGCCTTAGCCTTGCCGCGCCTTACCGTGCCTTGCCTTGCGTTACCCTTTCCTTGCCTTGCCGTGCATTGCCTAGCCTTGCGTTGTCGTGCCTTAGCCTTGCCTCGCCTCACCGTGCTTTGCCTTGCGTTACCCTTTCCTTGCCTTGCCGTGCATTGCCTAGCCGTGCGTTGTCCTGCATTTGACTTGCCTTGCCTCACCGTTCCTCGCCTTGCGTTACCCTTTCCTTGCCTGGCCGTGCATTGCCTAGCCGTGCGTTGTCGTGCATTAGCCTTGTCTTGCCTTACCGTGCCTTGCCTTGCGTTACCCTTTCCTTGCCTGGCCGTGCATTGAGTAGCCGTGCGTTGCCGTTCCTTAGCCTTGTTTCCCCTTGCCGTGCCTTGCCTTTTGTTACACTTCCCTTGCCTTGCTTTGCCTTGCCTTCCTTTCCTTCCGTTACTCTTTCCTTGCCTAGCCGTGCACTGCCTAGCCTTGCGTGGTCGTGCATTAGCTTTGCCTCCCCAAACCGTGCCTTGCCTTGCGTTACCATTTCCTTGCCTTGCCGTGCATTGCCTAGCCATGCGTTGTCGTGCCTTAGCCTTGCCTCGCCTAACCGTGCCTTGCCTTGCGTTACCCTTACCTTGCTTTGCTTTCCCTTACTTTCATTGCCTTCCGTTACTCTTTGCTTTCCTTCCGTGCATTGCCTAGCCTTGCGTTGTCGTGTCTTAGCCTTGCCTCGCCTGACAGTGCCTTGCCTTGCGTTACCATTTCCTTGCCTTGCCGTGCATTGCCTAGCCGTGCGTTGCCGTGCCTTAGCCTTGTTTCCCCTTGCTGTGCCGTTCCTTCCGTTACCCTTGCCTTGCCTTGCTTTCCCTTGCCTTCCTTGCCTTCCGTTACTCTTTGCTTGCCTTCCGTGCATTGCCTAGCCTTGCGTTGTCGTGCCTTAGCCTTGCCTCGCGTAACGGTGCCTTGCCTTGCGTTACCCTTTCCTTTCCTTGCCGTGCATTGGCTAGCCCTGCGTTGTCGTGCCTTAGCCTTGTTTCCCCTTACCGTGCCGTTCCTTCCGTTACCCTTGCCTTCCCCTGCTTTCCCTTGCCTTCCTTGCCTTCCGTTACTCTTTGCTTGCCTTCCGTTTATTGCCTAGCCTTCCGTTGTCGTGCCTTAGCCTTGCCTCGCCTGACCGTGCCTTGCCTTTAGTTACCCTTTCCTTGCCTTGCCGTGCATTGCCTAGCCGTGCGTTGTCGTGCATTTGCCTTGTCTTGCCTCACCGTGCTTTGCCTTGCGTTACCCTTTCCTTGCCTTGCCGTGCATTGCCTAGCCCTGCATTGTCCTGCCTTAGCTTTGTTTCCCCTTACTGTGCCGTTCCTTTCGTTGCCCTTGCCTTCCCTTGCTTTCCCTTGCCTTCCTTGCCTTCCGTTACTCTTTGCTTGCCTTCCGTTCATTGCCTAGCCTTGCGTTGTCGGGCCTTAGCCTTGCCTCGCCTGACCGTGCCTTGCCTTGCGTTACCCTTTCCTTGCCTGGCCGTGCATTGCCTAGCCGTGCGTTGTCGTGCATTAGCCTTGTCTTGCCTTACCGTGCCTTGCCTTGCGTTACCCTTTCCTTGCCTGGCCGTGCATTGCGTAGCCGTGCGTTGCCGTTCCTTAGCCTTGTTTCCCCTTGCCGTGCCTTGCCTTTTGTTACACTTGCCTTGCCTTGCTTTGCCTTGCCTTCCTTTCCTTCCGTTACTCTTTCCTTGCCTAGCCGTGCACTGCCTAGCCTTGCGTTGTCGTGCATTAGCTTTGCCTCCCCAAACCGTGCCTTGCCTTGCGTTACCATTTCCTTGCCTTGCCCTGCATTGCCTAGCACTGTGTTGTCGTGCATTAGCCTTGTCTTGCCTTACCGTGCCTTGCCTTGCGTTACCCTTACCTTGCTTTGCTTTCCCTTACTTTCATTGCCTTCCGTTACTCTTTGCTTTCCTTCCGTGCATTGCCTAGCCTTGCGTTGTCGTGTCTTAGCCTTGCCTCGCCTGACAGTGCCTTGCCTTGCGTTACCCTTTCCTTGCCTTGCCGTGCATTGCCTAGCCGTGCGTTGCCGTGCCTTAGCCTTGTTTCCCCTTGCTGTGCCGTTCCTTCCGTTACCCTTGCCTTGCCTTGCTTTCCCTTGCCTTCCTTGCCTTCCGTTACTCTTTGCTTGCCTTCCGTGCATTGCCTAGCCTTGCGTTGTCGTGCCTTAGCCTTGCCTCGCGTAACGGTGCCTTGCCTTGCGTTACCCTTTCCTTTCCTTGCCGTGCATTGGCTAGCCCTGCGTTGTCGTGCCTTAGCCTTGTTTCCCCTTACCGTGCCGTTCCTTCCGTTACCCTTGCCTTCCCCTGCTTTCCCTTGCCTTCCTTGCCTTCCGTTACTCTTTGCTTGCCTTCCGTGCATTGCCTAGCCTTGCGTTGTCGTGCCTTAGCCTTGCCTCGCCTGACCGTGCCTTGCCTTGAGTTACCCTTTCCTTGCCTTGCCGTGCATTGCCTAGCCGTGCGTTGTCGTGCATTTGCCTTGTCTTGCCTCACCGTGCTTTGCCTTGCGTTACCCTTTCCTTGCCTTGCCGTGCATTGCCTAGCCCTGCATTGTCCTGCCTTAGCTTTGTTTCCCCTTACCGTGCCGTTCCTTTCGTTGCCCTTGCCTTCCCTTGCTTTCCCTTGCCTTCCTTGCCTTCCGTTACTCTTTGCTTGCCTTCCGTTCATTGCCTAGCCTTGCGTTGTCGTGCCTTAGCCTTGCCTCGCCTGACCGTGCCTTGCCTTGCGTTACCCTTTCCTTGCCTTGCCGTGCATTGCGTAGCCGTGCGTTGTCGTGCATTTGCCTTGCCTTGCCTCACCGTGCCTTGCCTTGCGTTACCCTTTCCTTGCCTGGTGGTGCATTGCCTAGCCGTGCGTTGTCGTGCATTAGCCTTGTCTTGCCTTACCGTGCCTTGCCTTGCGTTACCCTTTCCTTGCCTGGCCGTGCATTGCGTAGCCGTGCGTTGCCGTTCCTTAGCCTTGTTTCCTCTTGCCGTGCCTTGCCTTTTGTTACACTTGCCTTGCCTTGCTTTGCCTTGCCTTCCTTTCCTTCCGTTACTCTTTCCTTGCCTAGCCGTGCACTGCCTAGCCTTGCGTTGTCGTGCATTAGCTTTGCCTCCCCAAACCGTGCCTTGCCTTGCGTTACCATTTCCTTGCCTTGCCCTGCATTGCCTAGCCCTGTGTTGTCGTGCCTTAGCCTTGTTTCCCCTTACCGTGCCGTTCCTTCCGTTACCCTTGCCTTCCCCTGCTTTCCCTTGCCTTCCTTGCCTTCCGTTACTCTTTGCTTGCCTTCCGTTTATTGCCTAGCCTTGCGTTGTCGTGCCTTAGCCTTGCCGCGCCTTACCGTGCCTTGCCTTGCGTTACCCTTTCCTTGCCTTGCCGTGCATTGCCTAGTCTTCGTTGTCTTGCCTTAGCCTTGCCTCGCCTGACCGTGCCTTGCCTTGCGTTACCCTTTCCTTGCCTTTCCGTGCATTGCCTAGCCGTGCGTTGTCGTGCATCAGCCTTGCCTTGCCTCACCGTGCCTTGCCTTGCGTTACCCTTTCCTTGCCTTGCCGTGCATTGCCTAGCCGTGCGTTGCCGTTCCTTAGCCTTTTTTCCCCTTGCCGTGCCGTTCATTCTGTTACCCTTGCCTTGCCTTGCTTTGCCTTGCCTTCCTTGCCTTCCGTTACTCTTTCCTTGCCTAGCCGTGCACTGCCTAGCCTTGCGTTGTCGTGCATTAGCTTTGCCTCCCCAAACCGTGCCTTGCCTTGCGTTACCCTTTCCTTGCCTTGCCCTGCATTGCCTAGCCCTGTGTTGTCGTGCCTTAGCCTTGTTTCCCCTTACCGTGCCGTTCCTTTTGTTACCCTTGCCTTCCCCTGCTTTCCCTTGCCTTCCTTGCCTTCCGTTACTCTTTGCTTGCCTTCCGTGCATTGCCTAGCCTTGCGTTGTCGTGCCTTAGCCTTGCCTCGCCTGACCGTGCCTTGCCTTGAGTTACCCTTTCCTTGCCTTGCCGTGCATTGTCTAGCCGTGCGTTGTCGTGCATTTGCCTTGTCTTGCCTCACCGTGATTTGCCTTGCGTTACCCTTTCCTTGCCTTGCCGTGCATTGCCTAGCCCTGCATTGTCGTGCCTTAGCTTTGTTTCCCCTTACCGTGCCGTTCCTTTCGTTGCCCTTGCCTTCCCTTGCTTTCCCTTGCCTTCCTTGCCTTCCGTTACTCTTTGCTTGCCTTCCGTTCATTGCCTAGCCTTGCGTTGTCGTGCCTTAGCCTTGCCTCGCCTGACCGTGCCTTGCCTTGCATTACCCTTTCCTTGCCTTGCCGTGCATTGCCTAGCCGTGCGTTGTCGTGCATTTGCCTTGCCTTACCTCACCGTGCCTTGCCTTGCGTTACCCTTTCCTTGCCTGGCCGTGCATTGCCTAGCCGTGCGTTGTCGTGCATTAGCCTTGTCTTGCCTTACCTTGCCTTGCCTTGCGTTACCCTTTCCTTGCCTGGCCGTGCATTGCGTAGCCGTGCGTTGCCGTTCCTTAGCCTTGTTTCCCCTTGCCGTGCCTTGCCTTTTGTTACACTTGCCTTGCCTTGCTTTGCCTTGCCTTCCTTTCCTTCCGTTACTCTTTCCTTGCCTAGCCGTGCACTGCCTAGCCTTGCGTTGTCGTGCATTAGCTTTGCGTCCCCAAACCGTGCCTTGCCTTGCGTTACCATTTCCTTGCCTTGCCCTGCATTGCCTAGCACTGTGTTGTCGTGCATTAGCCTTGTCTTGCCTTACCGTGCCTTGCCTTGCGTTACCCTTACCTTGCTTTGCTTTCCCTTACTTTCATTGCCTTCCGTTACTCTTTGCTTTCCTTCCGTGCATTGCCTAGCCTTGCGTTGTCGTGTCTTAGCCTTGCCTCGCCTGACAGTGCCTTGCCTTGCGTTACCCTTTCCTTGCCTTGCCGTGCATTGCCTAGCCGTGCGTTGCCGTGCCTTAGCCTTGTTTCCCCTTGCTGTGCCGTTCCTTCCGTTACCCTTGCCTTGCCTTGCTTTCCCTTGCCTTCCTTGCCTTCCGTTACTCTTTGCTTGCCTTCCGTGCATTGCCTAGCCTTGCGTTGTCGTGCCTTAGCCTTGCCTCGCGTAACGGTGCCTTGCCTTGCGTTACCCTTTCCTTTCCTTGCCGTGCATTGGCTAGCCCTGCGTTGTCGTGCCTTAGCCTTGTTTCCCCTTACCGTGCCGTTCCTTCCGTTACCCTTGCCTTCCCCTGCTTTCCCTTGCCTTCCTTGCCTTCCGTTACTCTTTGCTTGCCTTCCGTGCATTGCCTAGCCTTGCGTTGTCGTGCCTTAGCCTTGCCTCGCCTGACCGTGCCTTGCCTTGAGTTACCCTTTCCTTGCCTTGCCGTGCATTGCCTAGCCGTGCGTTGTCGTGCCTTAGCCGTGCCTCGCCTGACCGTGCCTTGCCTTGCGTTACCCTTTCCTTGCCTTGCCGTGCATTGCCTAGCCGTGCGTTGTCGTGCATCAGCCTTGCCTTGCCTCACCGTGCCTTGCCTTGCGTTACCCTTTCCTTGCCTTGCCGTGCATTGCCTAGCCGTGCGTTGCCGTGCCTTAGCCTTGTTTCCCCTTGCCGTGCCGTTCCTTCTGTTACCCTTGACTTGCCTTGCTTTCCCTTGCCTTCCTTGCCTTCCGTTACTCTTTGCTTGCCTTCCGTGCATTGCCTAGCCTTGCGTTGTCGTACATTCGCCTTCCTCCCCGAACCGTGCCTTGCCTTGCGTTACCCTTTCCTTGCCTTGCCCTGCATTGCCTAGCCCTGTGTTGTCGTGCCTTAGCCTTGTTTCCCCTTACCGTGCCGTTCCTTTCGTTACCCTTGCCTTCCCCTGCTTTCCCTTGCCTTCCTTGCCTTCCGTTACTCTTTGCTTGCCTTCCGTGCATTGCCTAGCCTTGCGTTGTCGTGCCTTAGCCTTGCCTCGCCTGACCGTGCCTTGCCTTGAGTTACACTTTCCTTGACTTGCCGTGCATTGCCTAGCCGTGCGTTGTCGTGCATTTGCCTTGCCTTGCCTCACCGTGCCTTGCCTTGCGTTACCCTTTCCTTGCCTGGCCGTGCATTGCCTAGCCGTGCGTTGTCGTGCATTAGCCTTGTCTTGCCTTACCGTGCCTTGCCTTGCGTTACCCTTTCCTTGCCTGGCCGTGCATTGCCTAGCCGTGCGTTGCCGGGCCTTAGCCTTGTTTCCCCTTGCCGTGCCGTTCCTTCCTGTACCCTTGCCTTGCCTTGCTTTCCCTTGCCTTCCTTGCCTTCCGTAACTCTTTGCTTGCCTTCCGTGCATTGCCTAGCCTTGCGTTGTCGTGCCTTAGCCTTGCCTCGCGTAACGGTGCCTTGCCTTGCGTTACCCTTTCCTTTCCTTGCCGTGCATTGGCTAGCCCTGCGTTGTCGTGCCTTAGCCTTGTTTCCCCTTACCGTGCCGTTCCTTCCGTTAGCCTTGCCTTCCCCTGCTTTCCCTTGCCTTCCTTGCCTTCCGTTACTCTTTGCTTGCCTTCCGTTTATTGCCTAGCCTTGCGTTGTCGTGCCTTAGCCTTGCCGCGCCTTACCGTGCCTTGCCTTGCGTTACCCTTTCCTTGCCTTGCCGTGCATTGCCTAGCCTTGCGTTGTCGTGCCTTAGCCTTGCCTCGCCTCACCGTGCTTTGCCTTGCGTTACCCTTTCCTTGCCTTGCCGTGCATTGCCTAGCCGTGCGTTGTCGTGCATTTGACTTGCCTTGCCTCACCGTTCCTCGCCTTGCGTTACCCTTTCCTTGCCTGGCCGTGCATTGCCTAGTCGTGCGTTGTCGTGCATTAGCCTTGTCTTGCCTTACCGTGCCTTGCCTTGCGTTACCCTTTCCTTGCCTGGCCGTGCATTGAGTAGCCGTGCGTTGCCGTTCCTTAGCCTTGTTTCCCCTTGCCGTGCCTTGCCTTTTGTTACACTTCCCTTGCCTTGCTTTGCCTTGCCTTCCTTTCCTTCCGTTACTCTTTCCTTGCCTAGCCGTGCACTGCCTAGCCTTGCGTGGTCGTGCATTAGCTTTGCCTCCCCAAACCGTGCCTTGCCTTGCGTTACCATTTCCTTGCCTTGCCGTGAATTGCCTAGCCGTGCGTTGTCGTGCCTTAGCCTTGCCTCGCCTGACCGTGCCTTGCCTTGCGTTACCCTTACCTTGCTTTGCTTTCCCTTACTTTCATTGCCTTCCGTTACTCTTTGCTTTCCTTCCGTGCATTGCCTAGCCTTGCGTTGTCGTGTCTTAGCCTTGCCTCGCCTGACAGTGCCTTGCCTTGCGTTACCATTTCCTTGCCTTGCCGTGCATTGCCTAGCCGTGCGTTGCCGTGCCTTAGCCTTGTTTCCCCTTGCTGTGCCGTTCCTTCCGTTACCCTTGCCTTGCCTTGCTTTCCCTTGCCTTCCTTGCCTTCCGTTACTCTTTGCTTGCCTTCCGTGCATTGCCTAGCCTTGCGTTGTCGTGCCTTAGCCTTGCCTCGCGTAACGGTGCCTTGCCTTGCGTTACCCTTTCCTTTCCTTGCCGTGCATTGGCTAGCCCTGCGTTGTCGTGCCTTAGCCTTGTTTCCCCTTACCGTGCCGTTCCTTCCGTTACCCTTGCCTTCCCCTGCTTTCCCTTGCCTTCCTTGCCTTCCGTTACTCTTTGCTTGCCTTCCGTTTATTGCCTAGCCTTCCGTTGTCGTGCCTTAGCCTTGCCTCGCCTGACCGTGCCTTGCCTTTAGTTACCCTTTCCTTGCCTTGCCGTGCATTGCCTAGCCGTGCGTTGTCGTGCATTTGCCTTGTCTTGCCTCACCGTGCTTTGCCTTGCGTTACCCTTTCCTTGCCTTGCCGTGCATTGCCTAGCCCTGCATTGTCCTGCCTTAGCTTTGTTTCCCCTTACTGTGCCGTTCCTTTCGTTGCCCTTGCCTTCCCTTGCTTTCCCTTGCCTTCCTTGCCTTCCGTTACTCTTTGCTTGCCTTCCGTTCATTGCCTAGCCTTGCGTTGTCGGGCCTTAGCCTTGCCTCGCCTGACCGTGCCTTGCCTTGCGTTACCCTTTCCTTGCCTTGGCCGTGCATTGCCTAGCCGTGCGTTGTCGTGCATTAGCCTTGTCTTGCCTTACCGTGCCTTGCCTTGCGTTACCCTTTCCTTGCCTGGCCGTGCATTGCGTAGCCGTGCGTTGCCGTTCCTTAGCCTTGTTTCCCCTTGCCGTGCCTTGCCTTTTGTTACACTTGCCTTGCCTTGCTTTGCCTTGCCTTCCTTTCCTTCCGTTACTCTTTCCTTGCCTAGCCGTGCACTGCCTAGCCTTGCGTTGTCGTGCATTAGCTTTGCCTCCCCAAACCGTGCCTTGCCTTGCGTTACCATTTCCTTGCCTTGCCCTGCATTGCCTAGCACTGTGTTGTCGTGCATTAGCCTTGTCTTGCCTTACCGTGCCTTGCCTTGCGTTACCCTTACCTTGCTTTGCTTTCCCTTACTTTCATTGCCTTCCGTTACTCTTTGCTTTCCTTCCGTGCATTGCCTAGCCTTGCGTTATCGTGTCTTAGCCTTGCCTCGCCTGACAGTGCCTTGCCTTGCGTTACCCTTTCCTTGCCTTGCCGTGCATTGCCTAGCCGTGCGTTGCCGTGCCTTAGCCTTGTTTCCCCTTGCTGTGCCGTTCCTTCCGTTACCCTTGCCTTGCCTTGCTTTCCCTTGCCTTCCTTGCCTTCCGTTACTCTTTGCTTGCCTTCCGTGCATTGCCTAGCCTTGCGTTGTCGTGCCTTAGCCTTGCCTCGCGTAACGGTGCCTTGCCTTGCGTTACCCTTTCCTTTCCTTGCCGTGCATTGGCTAGCCCTGCGTTGTCGTGCCTTAGCCTTGTTTCCCCTTACCGTGCCGTTCCTTCCGTTACCCTTGCCTTCCCCTGCTTTCCCTTGCCTTCCTTGCCTTCCGTTACTCTTTGCTTGCCTTCCGTGCATTGCCTAGCCTTGCGTTGTCGTGCCTTAGCCTTGCCTCGCCTGACCGTGCCTTGCCTTGAGTTACCCTTTCCTTGCCTTGCCGTGCATTGCCTAGCCGTGCGTTGTCGTGCATTTGCCTTGTCTTGCCTCACCGTGCTTTGCCTTGCGTTACCCTTTCCTTGCCTTGCCGTGCATTGCCTAGCCCTGCATTGTCCTGCCTTAGCTTTGTTTCCCCTTACCGTGCCGTTCCTTTCGTTGCCCTTGCCTTCCCTTGCTTTCCCTTGCCTTCCTTGCCTTCCGTTACTCTTTGCTTGCCTTCCGTTCATTGCCTAGCCTTGCGTTGTCGTGCCTTAGCCTTGCCTCGCCTGACCGTGCCTTGCCTTGCGTTACCCTTTCCTTGCCTTGCCGTGCATTGCGTAGCCGTGCGTTGTCGTGCATTTGCCTTGCCTTGCCTCACCGTGCCTTGCCTTGCGTTACCCTTTCCTTGCCTGGTGGTGCATTGCCTAGCCGTGCGTTGTCGTGCATTAGCCTTGTCTTGCCTTACCGTGCCTTGCCTTGCGTTACCCTTTCCTTGCCTGGCCGTGCATTGCGTAGCCGTGCGTTGCCGTTCCTTAGCCTTGTTTCCTCTTGCCGTGCCTTGCCTTTTGTTACACTTGCCTTGCCTTGCTTTGCCTTGCCTTCCTTTCCTTCCGTTACTCTTTCCTTGCCTAGCCGTGCACTGCCTAGCCTTGCGTTGTCGTGCATTAGCTTTGCCTCCCCAAACCGTGCCTTGCCTTGCGTTACCATTTCCTTGCCTTGCCCTGCATTGCCTAGCCCTGTGTTGTCGTGCCTTAGCCTTGTTTCCCCTTACCGTGCCGTTCCTTCCGTTACCCTTGCCTTCCCCTGCTTTCCCTTGCCTTCCTTGCCTTCCGTTACTCTTTGCTTGCCTTCCGTTTATTGCCTAGCCTTGCGTTGTCGTGCCTTAGCCTTGCCGCGCCTTACCGTGCCTTGCCTTGCGTTACCCTTTCCTTGCCTTGCCGTGCATTGCCTAGTCTTCGTTGTCTTGCCTTAGCCTTGCCTCGCCTGACCGTGCCTTGCCTTGCGTTACCCTTTCCTTGCCTTTCCGTGCATTGCCTAGCCGTGCGTTGTCGTGCATCAGCCTTGCCTTGCCTCACCGTGCCTTGCCTTGCGTTACCCTTTCCTTGCCTTGCCGTGCATTGCCTAGCCGTGCGTTGCCGTTCCTTAGCCTTTTTTCCCCTTGCCGTGCCGTTCATTCTGTTACCCTTGCCTTGCCTTGCTTTGCCTTGCCTTCCTTGCCTTCCGTTACTCTTTCCTTGCCTAGCCGTGCACTGCCTAGCCTTGCGTTGTCGTGCATTAGCTTTGCCTCCCCAAACCGTGCCTTGCCTTGCGTTACCCTTTCCTTGCCTTGCCCTGCATTGCCTAGCCCTGTGTTGTCGTGCCTTAGCCTTGTTTCCCCTTACCGTGCCGTTCCTTTTGTTACCCTTGCCTTCCCCTGCTTTCCCTTGCCTTCCTTGCCTTCCGTTACTCTTTGCTTGCCTTCCGTGCATTGCCTAGCCTTGCGTTGTCGTGCCTTAGCCTTGCCTCGCCTGACCGTGCCTTGCCTTGAGTTACCCTTTCCTTGCCTTGCCGTGCATTGCCTAGCCGTCCGTTGTCGTGCATTTGCCTTGTCTTGCCTCACCGTGATTTGCCTTGCGTTACCCTTTCCTTGCCTTGCCGTGCATTGCCTAGCCCTGCATTGTCGTGCCTTAGCTTTGTTTCCCCTTACCGTGCCGTTCCTTTCGTTGCCCTTGCCTTCCCTTGCTTTCCCTTGCCTTCCTTGCCTTCCGTTACTCTTTGCTTGCCTTCCGTTCATTGCCTAGCCTTGCGTTGTCGTGCCTTAGCCTTGCCTCGCCTGACCGTGCCTTGCCTTGCATTACCCTTTCCTTGCCTTGCCGTGCATTGCCTAGCCGTGCGTTGTCGTGCATTTGCCTTGCCTTACCTCACCGTGCCTTGCCTTGCGTTACCCTTTCCTTGCCTGGCCGTGCATTGCCTAGCCGTGCGTTGTCGTGCATTAGCCTTGTCTTGCCTTACCTTGCCTTGCCTTGCGTTACCCTTTCCTTGCCTGGCCGTGCATTGCGTAGCCGTGCGTTGCCGTTCCTTAGCCTTGTTTCCCCTTGCCGTGCCTTGCCTTTTGTTACACTTGCCTTGCCTTGCTTTGCCTTGCCTTCCTTTCCTTCCGTTACTCTTTCCTTGCCTAGCCGTGCACTGCCTAGCCTTGCGTTGTCGTGCATTAGCTTTGCCTCCCCAAACCGTGCCTTGCCTTGCGTTACCATTTCCTTGCCTTGCCCTGCATTGCCTAGCACTGTGTTGTCGTGCATTAGCCTTCTCTTGCCTTACCGTGCCTTGCCTTGCGTTACCCTTACCTTGCTTTGCTTTCCCTTACTTTCATTGCCTTCCGTTACTCTTTGCTTTCCTTCCGTGCATTGCCTAGCCTTGCGTTGTCGTGTCTTAGCCTTGCCTCGCCTGACAGTGCCTTGCCTTGCGTTACCCTTTCCTTGCCTTGCCGTGCATTGCCTAGCCGTGCGTTGCCGTGCCTTAGCCTTGTTTCCCCTTGCTGTGCCGTTCCTTCCGTTACCCTTGCCTTGCCTTGCTTTCCCTTGCCTTCCTTGCCTTCCGTTACTCTTTGCTTGCCTTCCGTGCATTGCCTAGCCTTGCGTTGTCGTGCCTTAGCCTTGCCTCGCGTAACGGTGCCTTGCCTTGCGTTACCCTTTCCTTTCCTTGCCGTGCATTGGCTAGCCCTGCGTTGCCGTGCCTTAGCCTTGTTTCCCCTTACCGTGCCGTTCCTTCCGTTACCCTTGCCTTCCCCTGCTTTCCCTTGCCTTCCTTGCCTTCCGTTACTCTTTGCTTGCCTTCCGTGCATTGCCTAGCCTTGCGTTGTCGTGCCTTAGCCTTGCCTCGCCTGACCGTGCCTTGCCTTGAGTTACCCTTTCCTTGCCTTGCCGTGCATTGCCTAGCCGTGCGTTGTCGTGCATTTGCCTTGTCTTGCCTCACCGTGCTTTGCCTTGCGTTACCCTTTCCTTGCCTTGCCGTGCATTGCCTAGCCCTGCATTGTCCTGCCTTAGCTTTGTTTCCCCTTACCGTGCCGTTCCTTTCGTTGCCCTTGCCTTCCCTTGCTTTCCCTTGCCTTCCTTGCCTTCCGTTACTCTTTGCTTGCCTTCCGTTCATTGCCTAGCCTTGCGTTGTCGGGCCTTAGCCTTGCCTCGCCTGACCGTGCCTTGCCTTGCGTTACCCTTTCCTTGCCTTGCCGTGCATTGCCTAGCCGTGCGTTGTCGTGCATTTGCCTTGCCTTGCCTCACCGTGCCTTGCCTTGCGTTACCCTTTCCTTGCCTGGCCGTGCATTGCCTAGCCGTTCGTTGTCGTGCATTAGCCTTGTCTTGCCTTACCGTGCCTTGCCTTGCGTTACCCTTTCCTTGCCTGGCCGTGCATTGCGTAGCCGTGCGTTTCCGTTCCTTAGCCTTGTTTCCCCTTGCCGTGCCTTGCCTTTTGTTACACTTGCCTTGCCTTGCTTTGCCTTGCCTTCCTTTCCTTCCGTTACTCTTTCCTTGCCTAGCCGTGCACTGCCTAGCCTTGCGTTGTCGTGCATTAGCTTTGCCTCCCCAAACCGTGCCTTGCCTTGCGTTACCATTTCCTTGCCTTGCCCTGCATTGCCTAGCACTGTGTTGTCGTGCATTAGCCTTGTCTTGCCTTACCGTGCCTTGCCTTGCGTTACCCTTACCTTGCTTTGCTTTCCCTTACTTTCATTGCCTTCCGTTACTCTTTGCTTTCCTTCCGTGCATTGCCTAGCCTTGCGTTGTCGTGTCTTAGCCTTGCCTCGCCTGACAGTGCCTTGCCTTGCGTTACCCTTTCCTTGCCTTGCCGTGCATTGCCTAGCCGTGCGTTGCCGTGCCTTAGCCTTGTTTCCCCTTGCTGTGCCGTTCCTTCCGTTACCCTTGCCTTGCCTTGCTTTCCCTTGCCTTCCTTGCCTTCCGTTACTCTTTGCTTGCCTTCCGTGCATTGCCTAGCCTTGCGTTGTCGTGCCTTAGCCTTGCCTCGCGTAACGGTGCCTTGCCTTGCGTTACCCTTTCCTTTCCTTGCCGTGCATTGGCTAGCCCTGCGTTGTCGTGCCTTAGCCTTGTTTCCCCTTACCGTGCCGTTCCTTCCGTTACCCTTGCCTTCCCCTGCTTTCCCTTGCCTTCCTTGCCTTCCGTTACTCTTTGCTTGCCTTCCGTGCATTGCCTAGCCTTGCGTTGTCGTGCCTTAGCCTTGCCTCGCCTGACCGTGCCTTGCCTTGAGTTACCCTTTCCTTGCCTTGCCGTGCATTGCCTAGCCGTGCGTTGTCGTGCATTTGCCTTGTCTTGCCTCACCGTGCCCGGCCTTGCGTTACCCTTTCCTTGCCTTGCCGTGCATTGCCTAGCCCTGCATTGTCCTGCCTTAGCTTTGTTTCCCCTTACCGTGCCGTTCCTTTCGTTGCCCTTGCCTTCCCTTGCTTTCCCTTGCCTTCCTTGCATTCCGTTACTCTTTGCTTGCCTTCCGTTCATTGCCTAGCCTTGCGTTGTCGGGCCTTAGCCTTGCCTCGCCTGACCGTGCCTTGCCTTGCGTTACCCTTTCCTTGCCTTGCCGTGCATTGCCTAGCCGTGCGTTGTCGTGCATTTGCCTTGCCTTGCCTCACCGTGCCTTGCCTTGCGTTACCCTTTCCTTGCCTGGCCGTGCATTGCCTAGCCGTGCGTTGTCGTGCATTAGCCTTGTCTTGCCTTACCGTGCCTTGCCTTGCGTTACCCTTTCCTTGCCTGGCCGTGCATTGCGTAGCCGTGCGTTGCCGTTCCTTAGCCTTGTTTCCCCTTGCCGTGCCTTGCCTTTTGTTACACTTGCCTTGCCTTGCTTTGCCTTGCCTTCCTTTCCTTCCGTTACTCTTTCCTTGCCTAGCCGTGCACTGCCTAGCCTTGCGTTGTCGTGCATTACCTTTGCCTCCCCAAACCGTGCCTTGCCTTGCGTTACCATTTCCTTGCCTTGCCCTGCATTGCCTAGCCCTGTGTTGTCGTGCCTTAGTCTTGTTTGCCCTTACCGTGCCGTTCCTTCCGTTACCCTTGCCTTTCCCTGCTTTCCCTAGCCTTCCTTGCCTTCCGTTCCTCTTTGCTTGCCTTCCGTGCATTGCCTAGCCTTGCGTTGTCGTGCCTTAGCCTTGCCTCGCCTGACAGTGCCTTGCCTTGTGTTACCCTTCCCTTCCCTTGCCGTGCATTGCCTAGCCGTGCGTTGCCGTGCCTTAGCCTTGTTTCCCCTTGCCGTGCCGTTCCTTCCGTTACCCTTGCCTCGCCTTGCTTTCCCTTGCCTTCCTTGCCTTCCGTTACTCTTTGCTTGCCTTCCGTGCATTGCCTAGCCTTGCGTTGTCGTGCCTTAGCCTTGCCTCGCGTAACGGTGCCTTGCCTTGCGTTACCCTTTCCTTTCCTTGCCGTGCATTGGCTAGCCCTGCGTTGTCGTGCCTTAGCCTTGTTTCCCCTTACCGTGCCGTTCCTTCCGTTACCCTTGCCTTCCCCTGCTTTCCCTTGCCTTCCTTGCCTTCCGTTACTCTTTGCTTGCCTTCCGTTTATTGCCTAGCCTTGCGTTGTCGTGCCTTAGCCTTGCCGCGCCTTACCGTGCCTTGCCTTGCGTTACCCTTTCCTTGCCTTGCCGTGCATTGCCTAGCCTTGCGTTGTCGTGCCTTAGCCTTGCCTCGCCTGACCGTGCCTTGCCTTGCGTTACCCTTTCCTTGCCTTGCCGTGCATTGCCTAGCCGTGCGTTGTCGTGCATCAGCCTTGCCTTGCCTCACCGTGCCTTGCCTTGCGTTACCCTTTCCTTGCCTTGCCGTGCATTGCCTAGCCGTGCGTTGCCGTGCCTTAGCCTTGTTTCCCCTTGCCGTGCCGTTCCTTCTGTTACCCTTGCCTTGCCTTGCTTTCCCTTGCCTTCCTTGCCTTCCGTTACTCTTTGCTTGCCTTCCGTGCATTGCCTATCCTTGCGTTGTCGTGCATTCGCCTTCCTCCCCGAACCGTGCCTTGCCTTGCGTTACCCTTTCCTTGCCTTGCCCTGCATTGCCTAGCCCTGTGTTGTCGTGCCTTAGCCTTGTTTCCCCTTACCGTGCCGTTCCTTTCGTTACCCTTGCCTTCCCCTGCTTTCCCTTGCCTTCCTTGCCTTCCGTTACTCTTTGCTTGCCTTCCGTGCATTGCCTAGCCTTGCGTTGTCGTGCCTTAGCCTTGCCTCGCCTGACCGTGCCTTGCCTTGAGTTACACTTTCCTTGACTTGCCGTGCATTGCCTAGCCGTGCGTTGTCGTGCATTTGCCTTGTCTTGCCTCACCGTGCTTTGCCTTGCGTTACCCTTTCCTTGCCTTGCCGTGCATTGCCTAGCCCTGCATTGTCGTGCCTTAGCTTTGTTTCCCCTTACCGTGCCGTTCCTTTCGTTGCCCTTGCCTTCCCTTGCTTTCCCTTGCCTTCCTTGCCTTCCGTTACTCTTTCCTTGCCTAGCCGTGCACTGCCTAGCCTTGCGTTGTCGTACATTAGCTTTGCCTCCCCAAACCGTGCCTTGCCTTGCGTTACCATTTCCTTGCCTTGCCCTGCATTGCCTAGCCCTGTGTTGTCGTGCCTTAGTCTTGTTTGCCCTTACCGTGCCGTTCCTTCCGTTACCCTTGCCTTTCCCTGCTTTTCCTAGCCTTCCTTGCCTTCCGTTCCTCTTTGCTTGCCTTCCGTGCATTGCCTAGCCTTGCGTTGTCGTGCCTTAGCCTTGCCTCGCCTGACCGTGCCTTGCCTTGCGTTACCCTTTCCTTGCCTGGCCGTGCATTGCTTAGCCGTGCGTTGTCGTGCATTAGCCTTGTCTTGCCTTACCGTGCCTTGCCTTGCGTTACCCTTTCCTTGCCTGGCCGTGCATTGCCTACCCGTGCGTTGCCGTGCCTTAGCCTTGTTTCCCCTTGCCGTGCCGTTCCTTCCGTTACCCTTGCCTTGCCTTGCTTTCCCTTGCCTTCCTTGCCTTCCGTTACTCTTTGCTTGCCTTCCGTGCATTGCCTAGCCTTGCGTTGTCGTGCCTTAGCCTTGCCTCGCGTAACGGTGCCTTGCCTTGCGTTACCCTTTCCTTTCCTTGCCGTGCATTGGCTAGCCCTGCGTTGTCGTGCCTTAGCCTTGTTTCCCCTTACCGTGCCGTTCCTTCCGTTACCCTTGCCTTCCCCTGCTTTCCCTTGCCTTCCTTGCCTTCCGTTACTCTTTGCTTGCCTTCCGTTTATTGCCTAGCCTTGCGTTGTCGTGCCTTAGCCTTGCCGCGCCTTACCGTGCCTTGCCTTGCGTTACCCTTTCCTTGCCTTGCCGTGCATTGCCTAGCCTTGCGTTGTCGTGCCTTAGCCTTGCCTCGCCTGATCGTGCCTTGCCTTGCGTTACCCTTTCCTTGCCTTGCCGTGCATTGCCTAGCCCTTTCCTTGCCTTGCCGTGCATTGCCTAGCCCTGCATTGTCGTGCCTTAGCTTTGTTTCCCCTTACCGTGCCGTTCCTTTCGTTGCCCTTGCCTTCCCTTGCTTTCCCTTGCCTTCCTTGCCTTCCGTTACTCTTTGCTTGCCTTCCGTGCATTGCCTAGCCTTGCGTTGTCGTGCCTTAGCCTTGCCTCGCCTGACCGTGCCTTGCCTTGAGTTACCCTTTCCTTGCCTTGCCGTGCATTGCCTAGCCGTGCGTTGTCGTGCATTTGCCTTGTCTTGCCTCCCCGTGATTTGCCTTGCGTTACCCTTTCCTTGCCTTGCCGTGCATTGCCTAGCCCTGCATTGTCGTGCCTTAGCTTTGTTTCCCCTTACCGTGCCGTTCCTTTCGTTGCCCTTGCCTTCCCTTGCTTTCCCTTGCCTTCCTTGCCTTCCGTTACTCTTTGCTTGCCTTCCGTTCATTGCCTAGC
Organism: Macrotis lagotis; assembly: GCF_037893015.1. NCBI lineage: Eukaryota > Metazoa > Chordata > Mammalia > Peramelemorphia > Peramelidae > Macrotis > Macrotis lagotis. The sequence goes on along the minus strand of NW_027422195.1, from coordinate 202,473 downwards.
CTTGCGTTGTCGTGCCTTAGCCTTGCCTCGCCTGACCGTGCCTTGCCTTGCGTTACCCTTTCCTTGCCTTGCCGTGCATTGCCTAGCCGTGCGTTGTCGTGCATTTGCCTCGCCTTGCCTCACCGTGCCTTGCCTTGCGTTACCCTTTCCTTGCCTGGCCGTGCATTGCCTAGCCGTGCGTTGTCGTGCATTAGCCTTGTCTTGCCTTACCTTGCCTTGCCTTGCGTTACCCTTTCCTTGCCTGGCCGTGCATTGCGTAGCCGTGCGTTGCCGTTCCTTAGCCTTGTTTCCCCTTGCCGTGCCTTGCCTTTTGTTACACTTGCCTTGCCTTGCTTTGCCTTGCCTTCCTTTCCTTCCGTTACTCTTTCCTTGCCTAGCCGTGCACTGCCGAGCCTTGCGTTGTCGTGCATTAGCTTTGCCTCCCCAAACCGTGCCTTGCCTTGCGTTACCATTTCCTTGCCTTGCCCTGCATTGCCTAGCCCTGTGTTGTCGTGCCTTAGTCTTGTTTGCCCTTACCGTGCCGTTCCTTCCGTTACCCTTGCCTTTCCCTGCTTTCCCTAGCCTTCCTTGCCTTCCGTTATTCTTTGCTTGCCTTCCGTTCATTGCCTAGCCTTGCGTTGTCGTGCCTTAGCCTTGCCTCGCCTGACCGTGCCTTGCCTTGCGTTACCCTTTCCTTGCCTTGCCGTGCATTGCCTAGCCGTGCGTTGTCGTGCATTAGCCTTGCCTTGCCTCACCGTGCCTTGCCTTGCGTTACCCTTTCCTTGCCTGGCCGTGCATTTCCTAGCCGTGCGTTGTCGTGCATTAGCCTTGTCTTGGCTTACCGTGCCTTGCCTTGCGTTACCCTTTCCTTGCCTGGCCGTGCATTGCGTAGCCGTGCGTTGCCGTTCCTTAGCCTTGTTTCCCCTTGCCGTGCCTTGCCTTTTGTTACACTTGCCTTGCCTTGCTTTGCCTTGCCTTCCTTTCCTTCCGTTACGCTTTCCTTGGCTAGCCGTGCACTGCCTAGCCTTGCGTTGTCGTGCATTAGCTTTGCCTCCCCAAACCGTGCCTTGCCTTGCGTTACCATTTCCTTGCCTTGCCCTGCATTGCCTAGCCTTGCGTTGTCGTGCCTTAGCCTTGTCTTGCCTTACCGTGCCTTGCCTTGCGTTACCCTTACCTTGCTTTGCTTTCCCTTACTTTCATTGCCTTCCGTTACTCTTTGCTTGCCTTCCGTGCATTGCCTAGCCTTGCGTTGTCGTGCCTTAGCCTTGCCTCGCCTGACCGTGCCTTGCCTTCCGTTACCCTTTCCTTGCCTTGCCGTGCATTGCCTAGCCTTGCGTTGTCGTGCCTTAGCCTTGCCTCGCCTGACCGTGCCTTGCCTTGAGTTACCCTTTCCTTGCCTTGCCGTGCATTGCCTAGCCGTGCTTTGTCGTGCATTTGCCTTGTGTTGCCTCACCGTGCTTTGCCTTGCGTTACCCTTTCCTTGCCTTGCCGTGCATTGCCTAGCCCTGCGTTGTCGTGCCTTAGCCTTCTTTCCCCTTACCGTGCCGTTCCTTCCGTTACCCTTGCCTTCCCTTGCTTTCCCTTGCCTTCCTTGCCTTCCGTTACTCTTTGCTTGCCTTGCCGTTCATTGCCTAGCCGTGCGTTGTCGTGCATTAGCCTTGCCTTGCCTCACCGTGCCTTGCCTTGCGTTACCCTTTCCTTGCCTTGCCGTGCATTGCCTAGCCGTGCTTTGTCGTGCATTTGCCTTGTGTTGCCTCACCGTGCTTTGCCTTGCGTTACCCTTTCCTTGCCTTGCCGTGCATTGCCTAGCCCTGCATTGTCGTGCCTTAGCTTTGTTTCCCCTTACCGTGCCGTTCCTTTCCTTGCCCTTGCCTTCCCTTGCTTTCCCTTGCCTTCCTTGCCTTCCGTTACTCTTTGCTTGCCTTCCGTTCATTGCCTAGCCGTGCGTTGTCGTGCATTTGCCTTGCCTTGCCTCACCGTGCCTTGCCTTGCGTTACCCTTTCCTTGCCTGGCCGTGCATTGCCTAGCCGTGCGTTGTCGTGCATTAGCCTTGTCTTGCCTTACCGTGCCTTGCCTTGCGTTACCCTTTCCTTGCCTGGCCGTGCATTGCGTAGCCGTGCGTTGCCGTTCCTTAGCCTTGTTTCCCCTTGCCGTGCCTTGCCTTTTGTTACACTTGCCTTGCCTTGCTTTGCCTTGCCTTCCTTTCCTTCCGTTACTCTTTCCTTGCCTAGCCGTGTACTGCCTAGCCTTGCGTTGTCGTGCATTAGCTTTGCCTCCCCAAACCGTGCCTTGCCTTGCGTTACCATTTCCTTGCCTTGCCCTGCATTGCCTAGCCCTGTGTTGTCGTGCATTAGCCTTGTCTTGCTTACCGTGCCTTGCCTTCCGTTACCCTTACCTTGCTTTGCTTTCCCTTACTTTCATTGCCTTCCGTTACTCTTTGCTTTCCTTCCGTGCATTGCCTAGCCTTGCGTTGTCGTGTCTTAGCCTTGCCTCGCCTGACAGTGCCTTGACTTGCGTTACCCTTTCCTCTTGTTTCCCCTTGCTGTGCCGTTCCTTCCGTTACCCTTGCCTTGCCTTGCTTTCCCTTGCCTTCCTTGCCTTCCGTTACTCTTTGCTTGCCTTCCGTGCATTGCCTAGCCTTGCGTTGTCGTGCCTTAGCCTTGCCTCGCGTAACGGTGCCTTGCCTTGCGTTACCCTTTCCTTTCCTTGCCGTGCATTGGCTAGCCCTGCGTTGTCGTGCCTTAGCCTTGTTTCCCCTTACCGTGCCGTTCCTTCCGTTACCCTTGCCTTCCCCTGCTTTTCCTTGCCTTCCTTGCCTTCCGTTACTCTTTGCTTGCCTTCCGTGCATTACCTAGCCTTGCGTTGTCGTGCCTTAGCCTTGCCTCGCCTGACCGTGCCTTGCCTTGAGTTACCCTTTCCTTGCCTTGCCGTGCCTTGCCTAGCCGTGCGTTGTCGTGCATTAGCCTTGCCTTGCCTGACCGTGCTTTGCCTTGCGTTACCCTTTCCTTGCCTTGCCGTGCATTGCCTAGCCCTGCGTTGTCCTGCCTTAGCCTTGTTTCCCCTTGCCGTGCCGTGCCTTTTGTTACACTTGCCTTGCCTTGCTTTGCCTTGCCTTCCTTTCCTTCCGTTACTCTTTCCTTGCCTAGCCGTGCACTGCCTAGCCTTGCGTTGTCGTGCATTAGCTTTGCCTCCCCAAACCGTGCCTTGCCTTGCGTTACCATTTCCTTGCCTTGCCCTGCATTGCCTAGCCCTGTGTTGTCGTGCCTTAGTCTTGTTTGCCCTTACCGTGCCGTTCCTTCCGTTACCCTTGCCTTTCCCTGCTTTCCCTAGCCTTCCTTGCCTTCCGTTCCTCTTTGCTTGCCTTCCGTGCATTGCCTAGCCTTGCGTTGTCGTGCCTTAGCCTTGCCTCGCCTGACCGTGCCTTGCCTTGCGTTACCCTTTCCTTGCCTTGCCGTGCATTGCCTAGCCGTGCGTTGTCGTGCATTTGCCTCGCCTTGCCTCACCGTGCCTTGCCTTGCGTTACCCTTTCCTTGCCTGGCCGTGCATTGCCTAGCCGTGCGTTGTCGTGCATTAGCCTTGTCTTGCCTTACCTTGCCTTGCCTTGCGTTACCCTTTCCTTGCCTGGCCGTGCATTGCGTAGCCGTGCGTTGCCGTTCCTTAGCCTTGTTTCCCCTTGCCGTGCCTTGCCTTTTGTTACACTTGCCTTGCCTTGCTTTGCCTTGCCTTCCTTTCCTTCCGTTACTCTTTCCTTGCCTAGCCGTGCACTGCCTAGCCTTGCGTTGTCGTGCATTAGCTTTGCCTCCCCAAACCGTGCCTTGCCTTGCGTTACCATTTCCTTGCCTTGCCTTGCATTGCCTAGCCCTGTGTTGTCGTGCCTTAGTCTTGTTGGCCCTTACCGTGCCGTTCCTTCCGTTACCCTTGCCTTTCCCTGCTTTCCCTAGCCTTCCTTGCCTTCCGTTATTCTTTGCTTGCCTTCCGTGGATTGCCTAGCCTTGCGTTGTCGTGCCTTAGCCTTGCCTCGCCTGACCGTGCCTTGCCTTGCGTTACCCTTTCCTTGCCTTGCCGTGCATTGCCTAGCCGTGCGTTGTCGTGCATTTGCCTTGCCTTGCCTCACCGTGCCTTGCCTTGCGTTACCCTTTCCTTGCCTGGCCGTGCATTTCCTAGCCGTGCGTTGTCGTGCATTAGCCTTGTCTTGCCTTACCGTGCCTTGCCTTGCGTTACCCTTTCCTTGCCTGGCCGTGCATTGCGTAGCCGTGCGTTGCCGTTCCTTAGCCTTGTTTCCCCTTGCCGTGCCTTGCCTTTTGTTACACTTGCCTTGCCTTGCTTTGCCTTGCCTTCCTTTCCTTCCGTTACGCTTTCCTTGGCTAGCCGTGCACTGCCTAGCCTTGCGTTGTCGTGCATTAGCTTTGCCTCCCCAAACCGTGCCTTGCCTTGCGTTACCATTTCCTTGCCTTGCCCTGCATTGCCTAGCCCTGTGTTGTCGTGCCTTAGCCTTGTTTCCCCTTACCGTGCCTTGCCTTGCGTTACCCTTACCTTGCTTTGCTTTCCCTTACTTTCATTGCCTTCCGTTACTCTTTGCTTGCCTTCCGTGCATTGCCTAGCCTTGCGTTGTCGTGCCTTAGCCTTGCCTCGCCTGACCGTGCCTTGCCTTCCGTTACCCTTTCCTTGCCTTGCCGTGCATTGCCTAGCCTTGCGTTGTCGTGCATTAGCCTTGCCTCGCCTGACCGTGCCTTGCCTTGAGTTACCCTTTCCTTGCCTTGCCGTGCATTGCCTAGCCGTGCTTTGTCGTGCATTTGCCTTGTGTTGCCTCACCGTGCTTTGCCTTGCGTTACCCTTTCCTTGCCTTGCCGTGCATTGCCTAGCCCTGCATTGTCGTGCCTTAGCTTTGTTTCCCCTTACCGTGCCGTTCCTTTCGTTGCCCTTGACTTCCCTTGCTTTCCCTTGCCTTCCTTGCCTTCCGTTACTCTTTGCTTGCCTTCCGTTCATTGCCTAGCCGTGCGTTGTCGTGCATTAGCCTTGTCTTGCCTCACCGTGCCTTGCCTTGCGTTACCCTTTCCTTGCCTTGCCGTGCATTGCCTAGCCGTGCTTTGCCTTGCGTTACCCTTTCCTTGCCTTGCCGTGCATTGCCTAGCCCTGCATTGTCGTGCCTTAGCTTTGTTTCCCCTTACCGTGCCGTTCCTTTCGTTGCCCTTGCCTTCCCTTGCTTTCCCTTGCCTTCCTTCCTTGCCTTCCGTTACTCTTTGCTTGCCTTCCGTTCATTGCCTAGCCGTGCGTTGTCGTGCATTAGCCTTGCCTTGCCTCACCGTGCCTTGCCTTGCGTTACCCTTTCCTTGCCTGGCCGTGCATTGCCTAGCCGTGCGTTGTCGTGCATTAGCCTTGTCTTGCCTTACCGTGCCTTGCCTTGCGTTACCCTTTCCTTGCCTGGCCGTGCATTGCGTAGCCGTGCGTTGCCGTTCCTTAGCCTTGTTTCCCCTTGCCGTGCCTTGCCTTTTGTTACACTTGCCTTGCCTTGCTTTGCCTTGCCTTCCTTTCCTTCCGTTACTCTTTCCTTGCCTAGCCGTGTACTGCCTAGCCTTGCGTTGTCGTGCATTAGCTTTGCCTCCCCAAACCGTGCCTTGCCTTGCGTTACCATTTCCTTGCCTTGCCCTGCATTGCCTAGCCCTGTGTTGTCGTGCATTAGCCTTGTCTTGCTTACCGTGCCTTGCCTTCCGTTACCCTTACCTTGCTTTGCTTTCCCTTACTTTCATTGCCTTCCGTTACTCTTTGCTTTCCTTCCGTGCATTGCCTAGCCTTGCGTTGTCGTGTCTTAGCCTTGCCTCGCCTGACAGTGCCTTGACTTGCGTTACCCTTTCCTTGCCTTGCCGTGCATTGCCTAGCCGTGCGTTGCCGTGCCTTAGCCTTGTTTCCCCTTGCTGTGCCGTTCCTTCCGTTACCCTTGCCTTGCCTTGCTTTCCCTTGCCTTCCTTGCCTTCCGTTACTCTTTGCTTGCCTTCCGTGCATTGCCTAGCCTTGCGTTGTCGTGCCTTAGCCTTGCCTCGCGTAACGGTGCCTTGCCTTGCGTTACCCTTTCCTTTCCTTGCCGTGCATTGGCTAGCCCTGCGTTGTCGTGCCTTAGCCTTGTTTCCCCTTACCGTGCCGTTCCTTCCGTTACCCTTGCCTTCCCCTGCTTTCCCTTGCCTTCCTTGCATTCCGTTACTCTTTTCTTGCCTTCCGTGCATTACCTAGCCTTGCGTTGTCGTGCCTTAGCCTTGCTTCGCCTGACCGTGCCTTGCCTTGCGTTACCCTTTCCTTGCCTTGCCGTGCATTGCCTAGCCGTGCGTTGTCGTGCATTAGCCTTGTCTTGCCTGACCGTGCCTTGCCTTGCGTTACCCTTTCCTTGCCTTGCCGTGCATTGCCTAGCCCTGCATTGTCCTGCCTTAGCTTTGTTTCCCCTTACCGTGCCGTTCCTTTCGTTGCCCTTGCCTTCCCTTGCTTTCCCTTGCCTTCCTTGCCTTCCGTTACTCTTTGCTTGCCTTCCGTTCATTGCCTAGCCTTGCGTTGTCGGGCCTTAGCCTTGCCTCGCCTGACCGTGCCTTGCCTTGCGTTACCCTTTCCTTGCCTTGCCGTGCATTGCCTAGCCGTGCGTTGTCGTGCCTTTGCCTTGCCTTGCCTCACCGTGCCTTGCCTTGCGTTACCCTTTCCTTGCCTTGCCGTGCATTGCCTAGCCGTGCGTTGTCGTGCATTAGCCTTGTCTTGCCTCACCGTGCCTTGCCTTGCGTTACCCTTTCCTTGCCTGGCCGTGCATTGCGTAGCCGTGCGTTGCCGTTCCTTAGCCTTGTTTCCCCTTGCCGTGCCTTGCCTTTTGTTACACTTGCCTTGCCTTGCTTTGCCTTGCCTTCCTTTCCTTCCGTTACTCTTTCCTTGCCTAGCCGTGCACTGCCTAGCCTTGCGTTGTCGTGCATTAGCTTTGCCTCCCCAAACCGTGCCTTGCCTTGCGTTACCATTTCCTTGCCTTGCCCTGCATTGCCTAGCCCTGTGTTGTCGTGCCTTAGTCTTGTTTGCCCTTACCGTGCCGTTCCTTCCGTTACCCTTGCCTTTCCCTGCTTTCCCTAGCCTTCCTTGCCTTCCGTTCCTCTTTGCTTGCCTTCCGTGCATTGCCTAGCCTTGCGTTGTCGTGCCTTAGCCTTGCCTCGCCTGACCGTGCCTTGCCTTGCGTTACCCTTTCCTTGCCTTGCCGTGAATTGCCTAGCCGTGCGTTGTCGTGCATCAGCCTTGCCTTGCCTCACCGTGCCTTGCCTTGCGTTACCCTTACCTTGCCTTGCTTTCCCTTCCTTTCATTGCTTTCCGTTACTCTTTGCTTTCCTTCCGTGCATTGCCTAGCCTTGCGTTGTCGTGCCTTAGCCTTGCCTCGCCTGACATTGCCTTGCCTTGCGTTACCCTTTCTTTGCCTTGCCGTGCATTGCCTAGCCGTGCGTTGCCGTGCCTTAGCCTTGTTTCCCCTTGCCGTGCCGTTCCTTCCGTTACCCTTGCCTTGCCTTGCTTTCCCTTGCCTTCCTTGCCTTCCGTTACTCTTTGCTTGCCTTCCGTGCATTGCCTAGCCTTGCGTTGTCGTGCCTTAGCCTTGCCTCGCGTAACGGTGCCTTGCCTTGCGTTACCCTTTCCTTTCCTTGCCGTGCATTGGCTAGCCCTGCGTTGTCGTGCCTTAGCCTTGTTTCCCCTTACCGTGCCGTTCCTTCCGTTACCCTTGCCTTCCCCTGCTTTCCCTTGCCTTCCTTGCCTTCCGTTACTCTTTGCTTGCCTTCCGTTTATTGCCTAGCCTTGCGTTGTCGTGCCTTAGCCTTGCCGCGCCTTACCGTGCCTTGCCTTGCGTTACCCTTTCCTTGCCTTGCCGTGCATTGCCTAGCCTTGCGTTGTCGTGCCTTAGCCTTGCCTCGCCTGACCGTGCCTTGCCTTGCGTTACCCTTTCCTTGCCTTGCCGTGCATTGCCTAGCCGTGCGTTGTCGTGCATCAGCCTTGCCTTGCCTCACCGTGCCTTGCCTTGCGTTACCCTTTCCTTGCCTTGCCGTGCATTGCCTAGCCGTGCGTTGCCGTGCCTTAGCCTTGTTTCCCTTTGCCGTGCCGTTCCTTCTGTTACCCTTGCCTTGCCTTGCTTTCCCTTGCCTTCCTTGCCTTCCGTTACTCTTAGCTTGCCTTCCGTGCATTGCCTAGCCTTGCGTTGTCGTGCATTCGCCTTCCTCCCCGAACCGTGCCTTGCCTTGCGTTACCCTTTCCTTGCCTTGCCCTGCATTGCCTAGCCCTGTCTTGTCGTGCCTTAGCCTTGTTTCCCCTTACCGTGCCGTTCCTTTCGATACCCTTGCCTTCCCCTGCTTTCCCTTGCCTTCCTTGCCTTCCGTTACTCTTTGCTTGCCTTCCGTGCATTGCCTAGCCTTGCGTTGTCGTGCCTTAGCCTTGCCTCGCCTGACCGTGCCTTGCCTTGAGTTACACTTTCCTTGACTTGCCGTGCATTGCCTAGCCGTGCGTTGTCGTGCATTTGCCTTGTCTTGCCTCACCGTGCTTTGCCTTGCGTTACCCTTTCCTTGCCTTGCCGTGCATTGCCTAGCCGTGCGTTGTCGTGCCTTAGCCTTGTTTCCCCTTACCGTGCCGTTCCTTTCGTTGCCCTTGACTTCCCTTGCTTTCCCTTGCCTTCCTTGCCTTCCGTTACTCTTTGCTTGCCTTCCGTTCATTGCCTAGCCTTGCGTTGTCGTGCCTTACACTTGCCTCGCCTGACCGTGCCTTGCCTTGCCTTACCCTTTCCTTGCCTTGCCGTGCATTGCCTAGCCGTGCGTTGTCGTGCATTTGCCTTGCCTTGCCTCACCGTGCCTTGCCTTGCGTTACCCTTTCCTTGCCTGGCCGTGCATTGCCTAGCCGTGCGTTGTCGTGCATTAGCCTTGTCTTGCCTTACCGTGCCCTGCCTTGCGTTACCCTTTCCTTGCCTGGCCGTGCATTGCCCAGCCGTGCGTTGCCGTGCCTTAGCCTTGTTTCCCCTTGCCGTGCCGTTCCTTCCTGTACCCTTGCCTTGCCTTGCTTTCCCTTGCCTTCCTTGCCTTCCGTAACTCTTTGCTTGCCTTCCGTGCATTGCCTAGCCTTGCGTTGTCGTGCCTTAGCCTTGCCTCGCGTAACGGTGCCTTGCCTTGCGTTACCCTTTCCTTGCCTGGCCGTGCATTGCCTAGCCGTGCGTTGTCGTGCCTTAGCCTTGCCTTGCCTTGCGTTACCCTTTCCTTGCCTGGCCGTGCATTGCCTACCCGTGCGTTGCCGTGCCTTACCCTTGTTTCCCCTTGCCGTGCCGTTCCTTCCGTTACCCTTGCCTTGCCTTGCTTTCCCTTGCCTTCCTTGCCTTCCGTTACTCTTTGCTTGCCTTCCGTGCATTGCCTAGCCTTGCGTTGTCGTGCATTAGCCTTGCCTCGCGTAACGGTGCCTTGCCTTGCGTTACCCTTTCCTTTCCTTGCCGTGCATTGGCTAGCCCTGCGTTGTCGTGCCTTAGCCTTGTTTCCCCTTACCGTGCCGTTCCTTCCGTTACCCTTGCCTTCCCCTGCTTTCCCTTGCCTTCCTTGCCTTCCGTTACTCTTTGCTTGCCTTCCGTTTATTGCCTAGCCTTTCGTTGTCGTGCCTTAGCCTTGCCGCGCCTTACCGTGCCTTGCCTTGCGTTACCCATTCCTTGCCTTGCCGTGCATTGCCTAGCCTTGCGTTGTCGTGCCTTAGCCTTGCCTCGCCTGATCGTGCCTTGCCTTGCGTTACCATTTCCTTGCCTTGCCGTGCATTGCCTAGCCGTGCGTTGTCGTGCATCAGCCTTGCCTTGCCTCACCGTGCCTTGCCTTGCGTTACCCTTTCCTTGCCTTGCCCTGCATTGCCTAGCCCTGTGTTGTCGTGCCTTAGCCTTGTTTCCCCTTACCGTGCCGTTCCTTCCGTTACCCTTGCCTTCCCCTGCTTTCCCTTGCCTTCCTTGCCTTCCGTTACTCTTTGCTTGCCTTCCGTGCATTGCCTAGCCTTGCGTTGTCGTGCCTTAGCCTTGCCTCGCCTGACCGTGCCTTGCCTTGAGTTACCCTTTCCTTGCCTTGCCGTGCATTGCCTAGCCGTGCTTTGTCGTGCATTTGCCTTGTGTTGCCTCACCGTGCTTTGCCTTGCGTTACCCTTTCCTTGCCTTGCCGTGCATTGCCTAGCCCTGCATTGTCGTGCCTTAGCTTTGTTTCCCCTTACCGTGCCGTTCCTTTCGTTGCCCTTGCCTTCCCTTGCTTTCCCTTGCCTTCCTTGCCTTCCGTTACTATTTGCTTCCCTTCCGTTCATAGCCTAGCCTTGCGTTGTCGTGCCTTAGCCTTGCCTCCCCTGACCGTGCCTTGCCTTGCGTTACCCTTTCCTTGCCTTGCCGTGCATTGCCTAGCCGTGCGTTGTCGTGCCTTAGCCTTGTTTCCCCTTGCCTTGCCGTTCCTTCCGTTACCCTTGCCTTCCCTTGCTTTCCCTTGCCTTCCTTGCCTTCCGTTACTCTTTGCTTGCCTTCCGTGCATTGCCTAGCCTTGCGTTGTCGTGCCCTAGCCTTGCCTCGCGTACCGGTGCCTTGCCTTGCGTTACCCTTTCCTTTCCTTGCCGTGCATTGGCTAGCCCTGCGTTGTCGTGCCTTAGCCTTGTTTCCCCTTACCGTGCCGTTCCTTCCGTTACCCTTGCCTTCCCCTGCTTTCCCTTGCCTTCCTTGCCTTCCGTTAGTCTTTGCTTGCCTTCCGTTCATTGCCTAGCCTTGCGTTGTCGTGCCTTAGCCTTGCCTCGCCTGACCGTGCCTTGCCTTGCGTTACCCTTTCCTTGCCTTGCCGTGCATTGGCTAGCCCTGCGTTGTCGTGCCTTAGCCCTCTTTCCCCTTACCGTGCCGTTCCTTCCGTTACCCTTGCCTTTCCCTGCTTTCCCTAGCCTTCCTTGCCTTCCGTTATTCTTTGCTTGCCTTCCGTTCATTGCCTAGCCTTGCGTTGTCGTGCCTTAGCCTTGCCTCGCCTGACCGTGCCTTGCCTTGCGTTACCCTTTCCTTGCCTTGCCGTGCATTGCCTAGCCGTGCGTTGTCGTGCATTTGTCTTGCCTTGCCTCACCGTGCCTTGCCTTGCGTTACCCTTTCCTTGCCTGGCCGTGCATTGCCTAGCCGTGCGTTGTCGTGCATTAGCCTTGTCTTGCCTTACCGTGCCTTGCCTTGCGTTACTCTTTCTTTGCCTGGCCGTGCATTGCATAGCCGTGCGTTGCCGTTCCTTAGCCTTGTTTCCCCTTGCCGTGCCTTGCCTTTTGTTACACTTGCCTTGCCTTGCTTTGCCTTGCCTTCCTTTCCTTCCGTTACTCTTTCCTTGCCTAGCCGTGCACTGCCTAGCCTTGAGTTGTCGTGCATTAGCTTTGCCTCCCCAAACCGTGCCTTGCCTTGCGTTACCATTTCCTTGCCTTGCCCTGCATTGCCTAGCCCTGTGTTGTCGTGCCTTAGTCTTGTTTGCCCTTACCGTGCCGTTCCTTCCGTTACCCTTGCCTTTCCCTGCTTTCCCTAGACTTCCTTGCCTTCCGTTCCTCTTTGCTTGCCTTCCGTGCATTGCCTAGCCTTGCGTTGTCGTGCCTTAGCCTTGCCTCGCCTGACCGTGCCTTGCCTTGCGTTACCCTTTCCTTGCCTTGCCGTGAATTGCCTAGCCGTGCGTTGTCGTGCATCAGCCTTGCCTTGCCTCACCGTGCCTTGCCTTGCGTTACCCTTACCTTGCCTTGCTTTCCCTTCCTTTCATTGCTTTCCGTTACCCTTTGCTTTCCCTCCGTGCATTGCCTAGCCTTGCGTTGTCATGCCTTAGCCTTGCATCGCCTGACAGTGCCTTGCCTTGCGTTACCCTTTCCTTGCCTTGCCGTGCATTGCCTAGCCGTGCGTTGCCGTGCCTTAGCCTTGTTTCCCCTTGCCGTGCCGTTCCTTCCGTTACCCTTGCCTTGCCTTGCTTTCCCTTGCCTTCCTTGCCTTCCGTTACTCTTTGCTTGCCTTCCGTGCATTACCTAGCCTTGCGTTGTCGTGCCTTAGCCTTGCCTCGCCTGATCGTGCCTTGCCTTGCGTTACCCTTTCCTTGCCTTGCCGTGCCTTGCCTAGCCGTGCGTTGTCGTGCCTTAGCCTTGTTTCCCCTTACCGTGCCGTTCCTTCCGTTACCCTTGCCTTCCCCTGCTTTCCCTTGCCTTCCTTGCCTTCCGTTACTCTTTGCTTGCCTTCCGTTTATTGCCTAGCCTTGCGTTGTCGTGCCTTAGCCTTGCCTCGCCTGACCGTGCCTTGCCTTGCGTTACCCTTTCCTTGCCTTGCCGTGCATTGCCTAGCCTTGCGTTGTCGTGCCTTAGCCTTATCTCGCCTGACCGTTCCTTCCCTTGCTTTACCCTTTCCTTGCCTTGCCGTGCATTGCCTAACCGTGCGTTGTCGTGCCTTAGCCTTGCCTTGCCTCACCGTGCCTTACCTTGCGTTACCCTTTCCTTGCCTTGCCGTGCATTGCCTAGCCGTGCGTTGCCGTGCCTTAGCCTTGTTTCCCCTTGCCGTGCCGTTCCTTCTGTTACCCTTGCCTTGCCTTGCTTTCCCTTGCCTTCCTTGCCTTCCGTTACTCTTTGCTTGCCTTCCGTGCATTGCCTAGCCTTGCGTTGTCGTGCATTCGCCTTCCTCCCCGAACCGTGCCTTGCCTTGCGTTACCCTTTCCTTGCCTTGCCGTGCATTGCCTAGCCGTGCGTTGCCGTGCCTTAGCCTTGTTTCCCCTTGCCGTGCCGTTCCTTCCGTTACCCTTGACTTGCCTTGCTTTCCCTTGCCTTCCTTGCCTTCCGTTACTCTTTGCTTGCCTTCCGTGCATTGCCTAGCCTTGCGTTGTCGTGCCTTAGCCTTGCCTCGCGTAACGGTGCCTTGCCTTGCGTTACCCTTTCCTTTCCTTGCCGTGCATTGGCTAGCCCTGCGTTGTCGTGCCTTAGCCTTGTTTCCCCTTACCGTGCCGTTCCTTCCGTTACCCTTGCCTTCCCCTGCTTTCCCTTGCCTTCCTTGCCTTCCGTTACTCTTTCCTTGCCTTCCGTTTATTGCCTAGCCTTGCGTTGTCGTGCCTTAGCCTTGCCGCGCCTTACCGTGCCTTGCCTTGCGTTACCCTTTCCTTGCCTTGCCGTGCATTGCCTAGCCTTGCGTTGTCGTGCCTTAGCCTTGCCTCGCCTGACCGTGCCTTGCCTTGCGTTACCCTTTCCTTGCCTTGCCGTGCATTGCCTAGCCGTGCGTTGCCGTGCCTTAGCCTTGTTTCCCCTTGCCGTGCCGTTCCTTCCGTTACCCTTGACTTGCCTTGCTTTCCCTTGCCTTCCTTGCCTTCCGTTACTCTTTGCTTGCCTTCCGTGCATTGCCTAGCCTTGCGTTGTCGTGCCTTAGCCTTGCCTCGCGTAACGGTGCCTTGCCTTGCGTTACCCTTTCCTTTCCTTGCCGTGCATTGGCTAGCCCTGCGTTGTCGTGCCTTAGCCTTGTTTCCCCTTACCGTGCCGTTCCTTCCGTTACCCTTGCCTTCCCCTGCTTTCCCTTGCCTTCCTTGCCTTCCGTTACTCTTTGCTTGCCTTCCGTGCATTGCCTAGCCTTGCGTTGTCGTGCATTCGCCTTCCTCCCCATACCGTGCCTTGCCTTGCGTTACCCTTTCCTTGCCTTGCCCTGCATTGCCTAGCCCTGTGTTGTCGTGCCTTAGCCTTGTTTCCCCTTACCGTGCCGTTCCTTTCGTTACCCTTGCCTTCCCCTGCTTTCCCTTGCCTTCCTTGCCTTCCGTTACTCTTTGCTTGCCTTCCGTGCATTGCCTAGCCTTGCGTTGTCGTGCCTTAGCCTTGCCTCGCCTGACCGTGCCTTGCCTTGAGTTACCCTTTCCTTGCCTAGCCGTGCACTGCCTAGCCTTGCGTTGTCGTGCATTAGCTTTGCCTCCCCAAACCGTGCCTTGCCTTGCGTTACCCTTTCCTTGCCTTGCCGTGCATTGCCTAGCCCTGCATTGTCGTGCCTTAGCTTTGTTTCCCCTTACCGTGCCGTTCCTTTCGTTGCCCTTGCCTTCCCTTGCTTTCCCTTGCCTTCCTTGCCTTCCGTTACTCTTTGCTTGCCTTCCGTTCATTGCCTAGCCTTGCGTTGTCGTGCCTTAGCCTTGCCTCGCCTGACCGTGCCTTGCCTTGCGTTACCCTTTCCTTGCCTTGCCGTGCATTGCCTAGCCGTGCGTTGTCGTGCATTTGCCTTGCCTTGCCTCACCGTGCCTTGCCTTGCGTTACCCTTTCCTTGCCTGGTGGTGCATTGCCTAGCCGTGCGTTGTCGTGCATTAGCCTTGTCTTGCCTTACCGTGCCTTGCCTTGCGTTACCCTTTCCTTGCCTGGCCGTGCATTGCGTAGCCGTGCGTTGCCGTTCCTTAGCCTTGTTTCCCCTTGCCGTGCCTTGCCTTTTGTTACACTTGCCTTGCCTTGCTTTGCCTTGCCTTCCTTTCCTTCCGTTACTCTTTCCTTGCCTGGCCGTGCATTGCCTAGCCTTGCGTTGTCGTGCCTTAGCTTTGCCTCCCCAAACCGTGCCTTGCCTTGCGTTACCATTTCCTTGCCTAGCCGTGCACTGCCTAGCCCTGTGTTGTCGTGCCTTAGTCTTGTTTGCCCTTACCGTGCCGTTCCTTCCGTTACCCTTGCCTTTCCCTGCTTTTCCTAGCCTTCCTTGCCTTCCGTTCCTCTTTGCTTGCCTTCCGTGCATTGCGTAGCCTTGCGTTGTCGTGCCTTAGCCTTGCCTCGCCTGACCGTGCCTTGCCTTGCGTTACCCTTTCCTTGCCTGGCCGTGCATTGCTTAGCCGTGCGTTGTCGTGCATTAGCCTTGTCTTGCCTTACCGTGCCTTGCCTTGCGTTACCCTTTCCTTGCCTTGCCGTGCATTGCCTACCCGTGCGTTGTCGTGCCTTAGCCTTGTTTCCCCTTGCCGTGCCGTTCCTTCCGTTACCCTTGCCTTGCCTTGCTTTCCCTTGCCTTCCTTGCCTTCCGTTACTCTTTGCTTGCCTTCCGTGCATTGCCTAGCCTTGCGTTGTCGTGCCTTAGCCTTGCCTCGCGTAACGGTGCCTTGCCTTGCGTTACCCTTTCCTTTCCTTGCCGTGCATTGGCTAGCCCTGCGTTGTCGTGCCTTAGCCTTGTTTCCCCTTACCGTGCCGTTCCTTCCGTTACCCTTGCCTTCCCCTGCTTTCCCTTGCCTTCCTTGCCTTCCGTTACTCTTTGCTTGCCTTCCGTTTATTGCCTAGCCTTGCGTTGTCGTGCCTTAGCCTTGCCGCGCCTTACCGTGCCTTGCCTTGCGTTACTCTTTCCTTGCCTTCCGTGCATTGCCTAGCCTTGCGTTGTCGTGCCTTAGCCTTGCCTCGCCTGATCGTGCCTTGCCTTGCGTTACCCTTTCCTTGCCTTGCCGTGCATTGCCTAGCCTTGCGTTGTCGTGCATTCCCCTTCCTCCCCGAACCGTGCCTTGCCTTGCGTTACGCTTTCCTTGCCTTGCCCTGCATTGCCTAGCCCTGTGTTGTCGTGCCTTAGCCTTGTTTCCCCTTACCGTGCCGTTCCTTTCGTTACCCTTGCCTTCCCCTGCTTTCCCTTGCCTTCCTTGCCTTCCGTTACTCTTTGCTTGCCTTCCGTGCATTGCCTAGCCTTGCGTTGTCGTGCCTTAGCCTTGCCTCGCCTGACCGTGCCTTGCCTTCCGTTACCCTTTCCTTGCCTTGCCGTGCATTGCCTAGCCGTGCGTTGTCGTGCATCAGCCTTCCCTTGCCTCACCGTGCCTTGCCTTGCGTTACCCTTTCCTTGCCTTGCCGTGCATTGCCTAGCCTTGCGTTGTCTTGCCTTAGCCTTGCCTCGCCTGACCGTGCCTTGCCTTGCGTTACCCTTTCCTTGCCTTGCCGTGCATTGCCTAGCCTTGCGTTGTCGTGCCTTAGCCTTGCCTTGCCTCACCGTGCCTTGCCTTGCGTTACCCTTTCCTTGCCTTGCCCTGCATTTCGTAGCCGTGCGTTGCCGTTCCTTAGCCTTGTTTCCCCTTGCCGTGCCGTTCCTTCTGTTACCCTTGCCTTGCCTTGCTTTGCCTTGCCTTCCTTGCCTTCCGTTACTCTTTCCTTGCCTAGCCGTGCACTGCCTAGCCTTGCGTTGTCGTGCATTAGCTTTGCCTCCCCAAACCGTGCCTTGCCTTGCGTTACCCTTTCCTTGCCTTGCCCTGCATTGCCTAGCCCTGTGTTGTCGTGCCTTAGCCTTGTTTCCCCTTACCGTGCCGTTCCTTTCGTTGCCCTTGCCTTCCCTTGCTTTCCCTTGCCTTCCTTGCCTTCCGTTACTCTTTGCTTGCCTTCCGTTCATTGCCTAGCCTTGCGTTGTCGTGCCTTAGCCTTGGCTCGCCTGACCGTGCCTTGCCTTGCGTTACCATTTCCTTGCCTTGCCGTGCATTGCCTAGCCGTGCGTTGTCGTGCATTTGCCTTGCCTTGCCTCACCGTGCCTTGCCTTGCGTTACCCTTTCCTTGCCTGGCCGTGCATTGCCTAGCCCTGCATTGTCGTGCCTTAGCTTTGTTTCCCCTTACCGTGCCGTTCCTTTCGTTGCCCTTGCCTTCCCTTGCTTTCCCTTGCCTTCCTTGCCTTCCGTTACTCTTTGCTTGCCTTCCGTGCATTGCCTAGCCTTGCGTTGTCGTGCCTTAGCCTTGGCTCGCCTGACCGTGCCTTGCCTTGCGTTACCATTTCCTTGCCTTGCCGTGCATTGGCTAGCCGTGCGTTGTCGTGCATTTGCCTTGCCTTGCCTCACCGTGCCTTGCCTTGCGTTACCCTTTCCTTGCCTGGCCGTGCATTGCCTAGCCGTGCGTTGTCGTGCATTAGCCTTGTCTTGCCTTACCGTGCCTTGCCTTGCGTTACCCTTTCCTTGCCTGGCCGTGCATTGCGTAGCCGTGCGTTGCCGTTCCTTAGCCTTGTTTCCCCTTGCCGTGCCTTGCCTTTTGTTACACTTGCCTTGCCTTGCTTTGCCTTGCCTTCCTTTCCTTCCGTTACTCTTTCCTTGCCTAGCCGTGCACTGCCTAGCCTTGCGTTGTCGTGCATTAGCTTTGCCTCCCCAAACCGTGCCTTGCCTTGCGTTACCATTTCCTTGCCTGGCCCTGCATTGCCTAGCCCTGTGTTGTCGTGCCTTAGTCTTGTTTGCCCTTACCGTGCCGTTCCTTCCGTTACCCTTGCCTTTCCCTGCTTTCCCTACCCTTCCTTGCCTTCCGTTCCTCTTTGCTTGCCTTCCGTGCATTGCCTAGCCTTGCGTTGTCGTGCCTTAGCCTTGCCTCGCCTGACCGTGCCTTGCCTTGCGTTACGCTTTCCTTGCCTTGCCGTGCATTGCCTAGCCTTGCGTTGTCGTGCCTTAGCCTTGCCTCGCCTGACCGTGCCTTGCCTTGCGTTACCCTTTCCTTGCCTTGCCGTGCATTGCCTAACCGTGCGTTGTCGTGCATCAGCCTTGCCTTGCCTCACCGTGCCTTACCTTGCGTTACCCTTTCCTTGCCTTGCCGTGCATTGCCTAGCCGTGCGTTGCCGTGCCTTAGCCTTGTTTCCCCTTGCCGTGCCGTTCCTTCTGTTACCCTTGCCTTGCCTTGCTTTCCCTTGCCTTCCTTGCCTTCCGTTACTCTTTGCTTGCCTTCCGTGCATTGCCTAGCCTTGCGTTGTCGTGCATTCGCCTTCCTCCCCGAACCGTGCCTTGCCTTGCGTTACCCTTTCCTTGCCTTGCCCTGCATTGCCTAGCCCTGTGTTGTCGTGCCTTAGCCTTGTTTCCCCTTGCCGTGCCGTTCCTTCCGTTACCCTTGACTTGCCTTGCTTTCCCTTGCCTTCCTTGCCTTCCGTTACTCTTTGCTTGCCTTCCGTGCATTGCCTAGCCTTGCGTTGTCATGCCCTAGCCTTGCCTCGCGTAACGGTGCCTTGCCTTGCGTTACCCTTTCCTTTCCTTGCCGTGCATTGGCTAGCCCTGCGTTGTCGTGCCTTAGCCTTGTTTCCCCTTACCGTGCCGTTCCTTCCGTTACCCTTGCCTTCCCCTGCTTTCCCTTGCCTTCCTTGCCTTCCGTTACTCTTTGCTTGCCTTCCGTTTATTGCCTAGCCTTGCGTTGTCGTGCCTTAGCCTTGCCGCGCCTTACCGTGCCTTGCCTTGCGTTACCCTTTCCTTGCCTTGCCGTGCATTGCCTAGCCTTGCGTTGTCGTGCCTTAGCCTTGCCTCGCCTGACCGTGCCTTGCCTTGCGTTACCCTTTCCTTGCCTTGCCGTGCATTGCCTAGCCGTGCGTTGCCGTGCCGTAGCCTTGTTTCCCCTTGCCGTGCCGTTCGTTCTGTTACCCTTGCCTTGCCTTGCTTTCCCTTGCCTTCCTTGCCTTCCGTTACTCTTTGCTTGCCTTCCGTGCATTGCCTAGCCTTTGCGTTGTCGTGCATTCGCCTTCCTCCCCATACCGTGCCTTGCCTTGCGTTACCCTTTCCTTGCCTTGCCCTGCATTGCCTAGCCCTGTGTTGTCGTGCCTTAGCCTTGTTTCCCCTTACCGTGCCGTTCCTTTCGTTACCCTTGCCTTCCCCTGCTTTCCCTTGCCTTCCTTGCCTTCCGTTACTCTTTGCTTGCCTTCCGTGCATTGCCTAGCCTTGCGTTGTCGTGCCTTAGCCTTGCCTCGCCTGACCGTGCCTTGCCTTGCGTTACCCTTTCCTTGCCTTGCCGTGCATTGCCTAGCCGTGCGTTGTCGTGCTTTTGCCTTGCCTTGCCTCACCGTGCCTTGCCTTGCGTTACCCTTTCCTTGCCTTGTGGTGCATTGCCTAGCCGTGCGTTGTCGTGCATTAGCCTTGTCTTGCCTTACCGTGCCTTGCCTTGCGTTACCCTTTCCTTGCCTGGCCGTGCATTGCGTAGCCGTGCGTTGCCGTTCCTTAGCCTTGTTTCCCCTTGCCGTGCCTTGCCTTTTGTTACACTTGCCTTGCCTTGCTTTGCCTTGCCTTCCTTTCCTTCCGTTACTCTTTCCTTGCCTAGCCGTGCACTGCCTAGCCTTGCGTTGTCGTGCATTAGCTTTGCCTCCCCAAACCGTGCCTTGCCTTGCGTTACCATTTCCTTGCCTTGCCCTGCATTGCCTAGCCCTGTGTTGTCGTGCCTTAGTCTTGTTTGCCCTTACCGTGCCGTTCCTTCCGTTACCCTTGCCTTTCCCTGCTTTTCCTAGCCTTCCTTGCCTTCCGTTCCTCTTTGCTTGCCTTCCGTGCATTGCCTAGCCTTGCGTTGTCGTACCTTAGCCTTGCCTCGCCTGACCGTGCCTTGCCTTGCGTTACCCTTTCCTTGCCTTGCCGTGCATTGCTTAGCCGTGCGTTGTCGTGCATTAGCCTTGTCTTGCCTTACCGTGCCTTGCCTTGCGTTACCCTTTCCTTGCCTGGCCGTGCATTGCCTACCCGTGCGTTGCCGTGCCTTAGCCTTGTTTCCCCTTGGCGTGTCGTTCCTTCCGTTACCCTTGCCTTGCCTTGCTTTCCCTTGCCTTCCTTGCCTTCCGTTACTCTTTGCTTGCCTTCCGTGCATTGCCTAGCCTTGCGTTGTCGTGCCTTAGCCTTGCCTCGCGTAACGGTGCCTTGCCTTGCGTTACCCTTTCCTTTCCTTGCCGTGCATTGGCTAGCCCTGCGTTGTCGTGCCTTAGCCTTGTTTCCCCTTACCGTGCCGTTCCTTCCGTTACCCTTGCCTTCCCCTGCTTTCCCTTGCCTTCCTTGCCTTCCGTTACTCTTTGCTTGCCTTCCGTTTATTGCCTAGCCTTGCGTTGTCGTGCCTTAGCCTTGCCGCGCCTGACCGTGCCTTGCCTTGCGTTACCCTTTCCTTGCCTTGCCGTGCATTGCCTAGCCGTGCGTTGTCGTGCATCAGCCTTCCCTTGCCTCACCGTGCCTTGCCTTGCGTTACCCTTTCCTTGCCTTGCCGTGCATTGCCTAGCCTTGCGTTGTCTTGCCTTAGCCTTGCCTCGCCTGACCGTGCCTTGCCTTGCGTTACCCTTTCCTTGCCTTGCCGTGCATTGCCTAGCCGTGCGTTGTCGTGCATCAGCCTTGCCTTGCCTCACCGTGCCTTGCCTTGCGTTACCCTTTCCTTGCCTTGCCCTGCATTTCGTAGCCGTGCGTTGCCGTTCCTTAGCCTTGTTTCCCCTTGCCGTGCCGTTCATTCTGTTACCCTTGCCTTGCCTTGCTTTGCCTTGCCTTCCTTGCCTTCCGTTACTCTTTCCTTGCCTAGCCGTGTACTGCCTAGCCTTGCGTTGTCGTGCATTAGCTTTGCCTCCCCAAACCGTGCCTTGCCTTGCGTTACCCTTTCCTTGCCTTGCCCTGCATTGCCTAGCCCTGTGTTGTCGTGCCTTAGCCTTGTTTCCCCTTACCGTGCCGTTCCTTTCGTTACCCTTGCCTTCCCCTGCTTTCCCTTGCCTTCCTTGCCTTCCGTTACTCTTTGCTTGCCTTCCGTGCATTGCCTAGCCTTGCGTTGTCGTGCCTTAGCCTTGCCTCGCCTGACCGTGCCTTGCCTTGAGTTACACTTTCCTTGCCTTGATGTGCATTGCCTAGCCGTGCGTTGTCGTGCATTTGCCTTGTCTTGCCTCACCGTGATTTGCCTTGCGTTACCCTTTCCTTGCCTTGCCGTGCATTGCCTAGCCCTGCATTGTCGTGCCTTAGCTTTGTTTCCCCTTACCGTGCCGTTCCTTTCGTTGCCCTTGCCTTCCCTTGCTTTCCCTTGCCTTCCTTGCCTTCCGTTACTCTTTGCTTGCCTTCCGTTCATTGCCTAGCCTTGCGTTGTCGTGCCTTAGCCTTGGCTCGCCTGACCGTGCCTTGCCTTGCGTTACCATTTCCTTGCCTTGCCGTGCATTGGCTAGCCGTGCGTTGTCGTGCATTTGCCTTGCCTTGCCTCACCGTGCCTTGCCTTGCCTTACCCTTTCCTTGCCTGGCCGTGCATTGCCTAGCCGTGCGTTGCCGTTCCTTAGCCTTGTTTCCCCTTGCCGTGCCTTGCCTTTTGTTACACTTGCCTTGCCTTGCTTTGCCTTGCCTTCCTTTCCTTCCGTTACTCTTTCCTTGCCTAGCCGTGCACTGCCTAGACTTGCGTTGTCGTGCATTAGCTTTGCCTCCCCAAACCGTGCCTTGCCTTGCGTTACCATTTCCTTGCCTTGCCCTGCATTGCCTAGCCCTGTGTTGTCGTGCCTTAGTCTTGTTTGCCCTTACCGTGCCGTTCCTTCCGTTACCCTTGCCTTTCCCTGCTTTCCCTACCCTTCCTTGCCTTCCGTTCCTCTTTGCTTGCCTTCCGTGCATTGCCTAGCCTTGCGTTGTCGTGCCTTAGCCTTGCCTCGCGTAACGGTGCCTTGCCTTGCGTTACCCTTTCCTTTCCTTGCCGTGCATTGGCTGGCCCTGCGTTGTCGTGCCTTAGCCTTGTTTCCCCTTACCGTGTCGTTCCTTCCGTTACCCTTGCCTTCCCCTGCTTTCCCTTGCCTTCCTTGCCTTCCGTTACTCTTTGCTTGCCTTCCGTTTATTGCCTAGCCTTGCGTTGTCGTGCCTTAGCCTTGCCGCCCCTTACCGTGCCTTGCCTTGCGTTACCCTTTCCTTGCCTTGCCGTGCATTGCCTAGCCTTGCGTTGTCGTGCCTTAGCCTTGCCTCGCCTGAACGTGCCTTGCCTTGCGTTACCCTTTCCTTGCCTTGCCGTGCATTGCCTATCCGTGCTTTGTCGTGCATCAGCCTTGCCTTGCCTCACCGTGCCTTGCCTTGCGTTACACTTTCCTTGCCTTGCCGTGCATTGCCTAGCCGTGCGTTGCCGTGCCTTAGCCTTGTTTCCCCTTGCCGTGCGTTCCTTCTGTTACCCTTGCCTTGCCTTGCTTTCCCTTGCCTTCCTTGCCTTCCGTTACTCTTTGCTTGCCTTCCGTGCATTGCCTAGCCTTGCGTTGTCGTGCATTCGCCTTCCTCCCCAAAACGTGCCTTGCCTTGCGTTACCCTTTCCTTGCCTTCCGTTACTCTTTGCTTGCCTTCAGTGCATTGCCTAGCCTTGCGTTGTCGTGCATTTGCCTTGCCTTGCCTCACCGTGCCTTGCCTTGCGTTACCCTTTCCTTGCCTGGCCGTGCATTGCCTAGCCGTGCGTTGTCGTGCATTAGCCTTGTCTTGCCATATCGTGCCTTGCCTTGCGTTACCCTTTCCTTTCCTTGCCGTGCATTGCCTAGCCGTGCTTTGTCGTGCATTTGCCTTGTCTTGCCTCATCGTGCTTTGCCTTGCGTTACCCTTTCCTTGCCTTGCCGTGCATTGCCTAGCCGTGCGTTGCAGTGCCTTAGCCTTGTTTCCCCTTGCCGTGCCGTTCCTTCTGTTACCCTTGCCTTGCCTTGCTTTCCCTTGCCTTCCTTGCCTTCCGTTACTCTTTGCTTGCCTTCCGTGCATTGCCTAGCCTTGCGTTGTCGTGCATTCGCCTTCCTCCCCAAACCGTGCCTTGCCTTGCGTTACCCTTTCCTTGCTTTGCCCTGCATTGCCTAGCCCTGTGTTGTCGTGCCTTAGCCTTGTTTCCCCTTACCGTGCCGTTCCTTTCGTTATCCTTGCCTTCCCCTGCTTTCCCTTGCCTTCCTTGCCTTCCGTTACTCTTTGCTTGCCTTCCGTGCATTGCCTAGCCTTGCGTTGTCGTGCCTTAGCCTTGCCTCGCCTGACCGTGCCTTGCCTTGCGTTACTCTTTCCTTGCCTAGCCGTGCACTGCCTAGCCTTGCGTTGTCGTGCATTAGCTTTGCCTCCCCAAACCGTGCCTTGCCTTGCGTTACCATTTCCTTGCCTTGCCCTGCATTGCCTAGCCGTGCGTTGTCGTGCATTTGCCTTGCCTTGCCTCACCGTGCCTTGCCTTGCGTTACCCTTTCCTTGCCTTCCGTGCATTGCCTAGTCGTGCGTTGTCGTGCCTTAGCCTTGCCTTGCCTCACCGTGCCTTGCCTTGCGTTACCCTTTCCTTGCCTGGCCGTGCATTGCGTAGCCGTGCGTTGCCGTTCCTTAGCCTTGTTTCCCCTTGCCGTGCCTTGCCTTTTGTTACACTTGCCTTGCCTTGCTTTGCCTTGCCTTCTTTTCCTTCCGTTACTCTTTCCTGGCCTAGCCGTGCACTGCCTAGCCTTGCGTTGTCGTGCATTAGCTTTGCCTCCCCAAACCGTGCCTTGCCTTGCGTTACCATTTCCTTGCCTTGCCCTGCATTGCCTAGCCCTGTGTTGTCGTGCCTTAGTCTTGTTTGCCCTTACCGTGCCGTTCCTTCCGTTACCCTTGCCTTTCCCTGCTTTCCCTAGCCTTCCTTGCCTTCCGTTCCTCTTTGCTTGCCTTCCGTGCATTGCCTAGCCTTGCGTTGTCGTGCCTTAGCCTTGCCTCGCCTGACCGTGCCTTGCCTTGCGTTACCCTTTCCTTGCCTGGCCGTGCATTGCTTAGCCGTGCGTTGTCGTGCATTAGCCTTGTCTTGCCTTACCGTGCCTTGCCTTGCGTTACCCTTTCCTTGCCTGGCCGTGCATTGCCTACCCGTGCGTTGCCGTGCCTTAGCCTTGTTTCCCCTTGCCGTGCCGTTCCTTCCGTTACCCTTGCCTTGCCTTGCTTTCCCTTGCCTTCCTTGCCTTCCGTTACTCTTTGCTTGCCTTCCGTGCATTGCCTAGCCTTGCGTTGTCGTGCATTAGCCTTGCCTCGCGTAACGGTGCCTTGCCTTGCGTTACCCTTTCCTTTCCTTGCCGTGCATTGGCTAGCCCTGCGTTGTCGTGCCTTAGCCTTGTTTCCCCTTACCGTGCCGTTCCTTCCGTTACCCTTGCCTTCCCCTGCTTTCCCTTGCCTTCCTTGCCTTCCGTTACTCTTTGCTTGCCTTCCGTTTATTGCCTAGCCTTGCGTTGTCGTGCCTTAGCCTTGCCGCGCCTTACCGTGCCTTGCCTTGCGTTACCCATTCCTTGCCTTGCCGTGCATTGCCTAGCCTTGCGTTGTCGTGCCTTAGCCTTGCCTCGCCTGATCGTGCCTTGCCTTGCGTTACCCTTTCCTTGCCTTGCCGTGCATTGCCTAGCCGTGCGTTGTCGTGCATCAGCCTTGCCTTGCCTCACCGTGCCTTGCCTTGCGTTACCCTTTCCTTGCCTTGCCCTGCATTGCCTAGCCCTGTGTTGTCGTGCCTTAGCCTTGTTTCCCCTTACCGTGCCGTTCCTTTCGTTACCCTTGCCTTCCCCTGCTTTCCCTTGCCTTCCTTGCCTTCCGTTACTCTTTGCTTGCCTTCCGTGCATTGCCTAGCCTTGCGTTGTCGTGCCTTAGCCTTGCCTCGCCTGACCGTGCCTTGCCTTGAGTTACCCTTTCCTTGCCTTGCAGTGCATTGCCTAGCCGTGCTTTGTCGTGCATTTGCCTTGTGTTGCCTCACCGTGCTTTGCCTTGCGTTACCCTTTCCTTGCCTTGCCGTGCATTGCCTAGCCCTGCATTGTCGTGCCTTAGCTTTGTTTCCCCTTACCGTGCCGTTCCTTTCGTTGCCCTTGCCTTCCCTTGCTTTCCCTTGCCTTCCTTGCCTTCCGTTACTCTTTGCTTGCCTTCCGTGCATTGCCTAGCCTTGCGTTGTCGTGCCTTAGCCTTGCCTCGCCTGACCGTGCCTTGCCTTGCGTTACCCTTTCCTTGCCTTGCCGTGCATTGCCTAGCCGTGCGTTGTCGTGCCTTAGCCTTGTTTCCCCTTGCCTTGCCGTTCCTTCCGTTACCCTTGCCTTGCCTTGCTTTCCCTTGCCTTCCTTGCCTTCCGTTACTCTTTGCTTGCCTTCCGTGCATTGCCTAGCCTTGCGTTGTCGTGCCCTAGCCTTGCCTCGCGTAACGGTGCCTTGCCTTGCGTTACCCTTTCCTTTCCTTGCCGTGCATTGGCTAACCCTGCGTTGTCGTGCCTTAGCCTTGTTTCCCCTTACCGTGCCGTTCCTTCCGTTACCCTTGCCTTCCCCTGCTTTCCCTTGCCTTCCTTGCCTTCCGTTACTCTTTGCTTGCCTTCCGTTTATTGCCTAGCCTTGCGTTGTCGTGCCTTAGCCTTGCCGCGCCTTACCGTGCCTTACCTTGCGTTACCCTTTCCTTGCCTTGCCGTGCATTGGCTAGCCCTGCGTTGTCGTGCCTTAGCCTTGTTTCCCCTTACCGTGCCGTTCCTTCCGTTACCCTTGCCTTTCCCTGCTTTCCCTAGCCTTCCTTGCCTTCCGTTATTCTTTGCTTGCCTTCCGTTCATTGCCTAGCCTTGCGTTGTCGTGCCTTAGCCTTGCCTCGCCTGACCGTGCCTTGCCTTGCGTTACCCTTTCCTTGCCTTGCCGTGCATTGCCTAGCCTTGCGTTGTCGTGCCTTAGCCTTGCCTCGCCTGACCGTGCCTTGCCTTGCGTTACCCTTTCCTTGCCTTGCCGTGCATTGGCTAGCCGTGCGTTGTCGTGCATTTGCCTTGCCTTGCCTCACCGTGCCTTGCCTTGCCTTACCCTTTCCTTGCCTTGCCGTGCATTGCCTAGCCGTGCGTTGCCGTTCCTTAGCCTTGTTTCCCCTTGCCGTGCCTTGCCTTTTGTTACACTTGCCTTGCCTTGCTTTGCCTTGCCTTCCTTTCCTTCCGTTACTCTTTCCTTGCCTAGCCGTGCACTGCCTAGACTTGCGTTGTCGTGCATTAGCTTTGCCTCCCCAAACCGTGCCTTGCCTTGCGTTACCATTTCCTTGCCTTGCCCTGCATTGCCTAGCCCTGTGTTGTCGTGCCTTAGTCTTGTTTGCCCTTACCGTGCCGTTCCTTCCGTTACCCTTGCCTTTCCCTGCTTTCCCTACCCTTCCTTGCCTTCCGTTCCTCTTTGCTTGCCTTCCGTGCATTGCCTAGCCTTGCGTTGTCATGCCCTAGCCTTGCCTCGCGTAACGGTGCCTTGCCTTGCGTTACCCTTTCCTTTCCTTGCCGTGCATTGGCTAGCCCTGCGTTGTCGTGCCTTAGCCTTGTTTCCCCTTACCGTGTCGTTCCTTCCGTTACCCTTGCCTTCCCCTGCTTTCCCTTGCCTTCCTTGCCTTCCGTTACTCTTTGCTTGCCTTCCGTTTATTGCCTAGCCTTGCGTTGTCGTGCCTTAGCCTTGCCGCCCCTTACCGTGCCTTGCCTTGCGTTACCCTTTCCTTGCCTTGCCGTGCATTGCCTAGCCTTGCGTTGTCGTGCCTTAGCCTTGCCTCGCCTGAACGTGCCTTGCCTTGCGTTACCCTTTCCTTGCCTTGCCGTGCATTGCCTATCCGTGCTTTGTCGTGCATCAGCCTTGCCTTGCCTCACCGTGCCTTGCCTTGCGTTACACTTTCCTTGCCTTGCCGTGCATTGCCTAGCCGTGCGTTGCCGTGCCTTAGCCTTGTTTCCCCTTGCCGTGCCGTTCCTTCTGTTACCCTTGCCTTGCCTTGCTTTCCCTTGCCTTCCTTGCCTTCCGTTACTCTTTGCTTGCCTTCCGTGCATTGCCTAGCCTTGCGTTGTCGTGCATTCGCCTTGCCTCCCCAAAACGTGCCTTGCCTTGCGTTACCCTTTCCTTGCCTTGCCGTGCATTGCCTAGCCCTGCGTTGTCGTGCATTTGCCTTGCCTTGCCTCACCGTGCCTTGCCTTGCGTTACCCTTTCCTTGCCTGGCCGTGCATTGCCTAGCCGTGCGTTGTCGTGCATTAGCCTTGTCTTGCCATATCGTGCCTTGCCTTGCGTTACCCTTTCCTTGCCTTGCCGTGCATTGCCTAGCCGTGCGTTGTCGTGCATTAGCCTTGTCTTGCCTCACCGTGCCTTGCCTTGCGTTACCCTTTCCTTGCCTTGCCGTGCATTGCCTAGCCGTGCGTTGCAGTGCCTTAGCCTTGTTTCCCCTTGCCGTGCCGTTCCTTCTGTTACCCTTGCCTTGCCTTGCTTTCCCTTGCCTTCCTTGCCTTCCGTTACTCTTTGCTTGCCTTCCGTGCATTGCCTAGCCTTGCGTTGTCGTGCATTCGCCTTCCTCCCCAAACCGTGCCTTGCCTTGCGTTACCCTTTCCTTGCCTTGCCCTGCATTGCCTAGCCCTGTGTTGTCGTGCCTTAGCCTTGTTTCCCCTTACCGTGCCGTTCCTTTCGTTACCCTTGCCTTCCCCTGCTTTCCCTTGCCTTCCTTGCCTTCCGTTACTCTTTGCTTGCCTTCCGTGCATTGCCTAGCCTTGCGTTGTCGTGCATTAGCCTTGCCTCCCCAAACCGTGCCTTGCCTTGCGTTACCCTTTCCTTGCCTAGCCGTGCACTGCCTAGCCTTGCGTTGTCGTGCATTAGCTTTGCCTCCCCAAACCGTGCCTTGCCTTGCGTTACCCTTTCCTTGCCTTCCCGTGCATTGCCTAGCCGTGCGTTGTCGTGCATTTGCCTTGCCTTGCCTCACCGTGCCTTGCCTTGCGTTACCCTTTCCTTGCCTGGCCGTGCATTGCCTAGTCGTGCGTTGTCGTGCATTAGCCTTGTCTTGCCTTACCGTGCCTTGCCTTGCGTTACCCTTTCCTTGCCTGGACGTGCATTGCCTAGCCGTGCGTTGCCGTTCCTTAGCCTTGTTTCCCCTTGCCGTGCCTTGCCTTTTGTTACACTTGCCTTGCCTTGCTTTGCCTTGCCTTCTTTTCCTTCCGTTACTCTTTCCTGGCCTAGCCGTGCACTGCCTAGCCTTGCGTTGTCGTGCATTAGCCTTGCCTCCCCTGACCGTGCCTTGCCTTGCGTTACCATTTCCTTGCCTTGCCCTGCATTGCCTAGCCCTGTGTTGTCGTGCCTTAGTCTTGTTTGCCCTTACCGTGCCGTTCCTTCCGTTACCCTTGCCTTTCCCTGCTTTTCCTAGCCTTCCTTGCCTTCCGTTCCTCTTTGCTTGCCTTCCGTGCATTGCCTAGCCTTGCGTTGTCGTGCCTTAGCCTTGCCTCGCCTGACCGTGCCTTGCCTTGCGTTACCCTTTCCTTGCCTGGCCGTGCATTGCTTAGCCGTGCGTTGTCGTGCATTAGCCTTGCCTTGCCTTACCGTGCCTTGCCTTGCGTTACCCTTTCCTTGCCTGGCCGTGAATTGCCTACCCGTGCGTTGCCGTGCCTTAGCCTTGTTTCCCCTTGCCGTGCCGTTCCTTCCGTTACCCTTGCCTTGCCTTGCTTTCCCTTGCCTTCCTTGCCTTCCGTTACTCTTTGCTTGCCTTCCGTGCATTGCCTAGCCTTGCGTTGTCGTGCCTTAGCCTTGCCTCGCGTAACGGTGCCTTGCCTTGCGTTACCCTTTCCTTTCCTTGCCGTGCATTGGCTAGCCCTGCGTTGTCGTGCCTTAGCCTTGTTTCCCCTTACCGTGCCGTTCCTTCCGTTACCCTTGCCTTCCCCTGCTTTCCCTTGCCTTCCTTGCCTTCCGTTACTCTTTGCTTGCCTTCCGTTTATTGCCTAGCCTTGCGTTGTCGTGCCTTAGCCTTGCCTCGCCTTACCGTGCCTTGCCTTGCGTTACCCTTTCCTTGCCTTGCCGTGCATTGCCTAGCCGTGCGTTGTCGTTCCTTAGCCTTGCTTCGCCTCATCGTGCCTTGCCTTGCGTTACCCTTTCCTTGCCTTGCCGTGCATTGCCTAGCCGTGCGTTGTCGTGCATTAGCCTTGCCTTGCCTGACCGTGCCTTGCCTTGCGTTACCCTTTCCTTGCCTTGCCCTGCATTGCCTAGCCCTGCGTTGTCGTGCCTTAGCCTTGTTTCCCCTTACCGTGCCGTTCCTTCCGTTACCCTTGCCTTTCCCTGCTTTCCCTAGCATTCCTTGCCTTCCGTTATTCTTTGCTTGCCTTCCGTTCATTGCCTAGCCTTGCGTTGTCGTGCCTTAGCCTTGCCTCGCCTGACCGTGCCTTGCCTTGCGTTACCCTTTCCTTGCCTTGCCGTGCATTGCCTAGCCGTGCGTTGTCGTGCATTTGTCTTGCCTTGCCTCACCGTGCCTTGCCTTGCGTTACCCTTTCCTTGCCTTGCCGTGCATTGCCTAGCCGTGCGTTGTCGTGCATTAGCCTTGCCTTGCCTTACCGTGCCTTGCCTTGCGTTACCCTTTCCTTGCCTGGCCGTGCATTGCGTAGCCGTGCGTTGCCGTTCCTTAGCCTTGTTTCCCCTTGCCGTGCCTTGCCTTTTGTTACACTTGCCTTGCCTTGCTTTGCCTTGCCTTCCTTTCCTTCCGTTACTCTTTCCTTGCCTAGCCGTGCACTGCCTAGCCTTGAGTTGTCGTGCATTAGCTTTGCCTCCCCAAACCGTGCCTTGCCTTGCGTTACCATTTCCTTGCCTTGCCCTGCATTGCCTAGCCCTCTGTTGTCGTGCCTTAGTCTTGTTTGCCCTTACCGTGCCGTTCCTTCCGTTACCCTTGCCTTTCCCTGCTTTCCCTAGCCTTCCTTGCCTTCCGTTCTTCTTTGCTTGCCTTCCGTGCATTGCCTAGCCTTGCGTTGTCGTGCCTTAGCCTTGCCTCGCCTGACCGTGCCTTGCCTTGCGTTACCCTTTCTTGCCTTGCCGTGAATTGCCTAGCCGTGCGTTGTCGTGCATCAGCCTTGCCTTGCCTCACCGTGCCTTGCCTTGCGTTACCCTTACCTTGCCTTGCTTTCCCTTCCTTTCATTGCTTTCCGTTACTCTTTGCTTTCCCTCCGTGCATTGCCTAGCCTTGCGTTGTCATGCCTTAGCCTTGCATCGCCTGACAGTGCCTTGCCTTGCGTTACCCTTTCCTTGCCTTGCCGTGCATTGCCTAGCCGTGCGTTGCCGTGCCTTAGCCTTGTTTCCCCTTGCCGGGCCGTTCCTTCCGTTACCCTTGCCTTGCCTTGCTTTCCCTTGCCTTCCTTGCCTTCCGTTACTCTTTGCTTGCCTTCCGTCCATTGCCTAGCCTTGCGTTGTCGTGCCTTAGCCTTGCCTCGCGTAACGGTGCCTTGCCTTGCGTTACCCTTTCCTTTCCTTGCCGTGCATTGGCTAGCCCTGCGTTGTCGTGCCTTAGCCTTGTTTCCCCTTACCGTGCCGTTCCTTCCGTTACCCTTGCCTTCCCCTGCTTTCCCTTGCCTTCCTTGCCTTCCGTTACTCTTTGCTTGCCTTCCGTTTATTGCCTAGCCTTGCGTTGTCGTGCCTTAGCCTTGCCTCGCCTGACCGTGCCTTGCCTTGCGTTACCCTTTCCTTGCCTTCCGTGCATTGCCTAGCCTTGCGTTGTCGTGCCTTAGCCTTATCTCGCCTGACCGTGCCTTCCCTTGCTTTACCCTTTCCTTAGCTTGCCGTGCATTGCCTAACCGTGCGTTGTCGTGCATTAGCCTTGCCTTGCCTCACCGTGCCTTCCCTTGCTTTACCCTTTCCTTACCTTGCCGTGCATTGCCTAACCGTGCGTTGTCGTGCCTTAGCCTTGTTTCCTCTTGCCGTGTCTTCCTTCCGTTACCCTTGCCTTCCCTCGCTTTCCCTTGCCTTCCTTGCCTTCCGTTACTCTTTGCTTGCCTTCCGTGCATTGCCTAGCCTTGCGTTGTCGTGCCTTAGCCTTGCCTCGCCTGACCGTGCCTTGCCTTCCGTTACCCTTTCCTTGCCTTGCCGTGCATTGCCTAGCCGTGCGTTGTCGTGCATTAGCCTTGCCTTGCCTCACCGTGCCTTGCCTTGCGTTACCCTTTCCTTGCCTTCCCGTGCATTGCCTAGCCTTGCGTTGTCGTGCCTTAGCCTTGCCTCGCCTGACCGTGCCTTGCCTTGCGTTACCCTTTCCTTGCCTTGCCGTGAATTGCCTAGCCGTGCGTTGTCGTGCATCAGCCTTGCCTTGCCTCACCGTGCCTTGCCTTGCGTTACCCTTTCCTTGCCTTGCCGTGCATTTCGTAGCCGTGCGTTGCCGTTCCTTAGCCTTGTTTCCCCTTGCCGTGCCGTTCATTCTGTTACCCTTGCCTTGCCTTGCTTTGCCTTGCCTTCCTTGCCTTCCGTTACTCTTTCCTTGCCTAGCCGTGCACTGCCTAGCCTTGCGTTGTCGTGCATTAGCTTTGCCTCCCCAAACCGTGCCTTGCCTTGCGTTACCCTTTCCTTGCCTTGCCCTGCATTGCCTATCCCTGTGTTGTCGTGCCTTAGCCTTGTTTCCCCTTACCGTGCCGTTCCTTTCGTTACCCTTGCCTTCCCCTGCTTTCCCGTGCCTTCCTTGCCTTCCGTTACTCTTTGCTTGCCTTCCGTGCATTGCCTAGCCTTGCTTTGTCGTACCTTAGCCTTGCCTCGCCTGACCGTGCCTTGCCTTGCGTTACGCTTTCCTTGCCTTGCCGTGCATTGCCTAGCCGTGCGTTGCCGTGCCTTAGCCTTGTTTCCCCTTCCCGTGCCGTTCCTTCCGTTACCCTTGCCTTCCCTTGCTTTCCCTTGCCTTCCTTGCCTTCCGTTACTCTTTGCTTGCCTTCCGTGCATTGCCTAGCCTTGCGTTGTCGTGCCCTAGCCTTGCCTCGCGTAACGGTGCCTTGCCTTGCGTTACCCTTTCCTTTCCTTGCCGTGCATTGGCTAGCCCTGCGTTGTCGTGCCTTAGCCTTGTTTCCCCTTACCGTGCCGTTCCTTCCGTTACCCTTGCCTTCCCCTGCTTTCCCTTGCCTTCCTTGCCTTCCGTTACTCTTTGCTTGCCCTCCGTTTATTGCCTAGCCGTGCGTTGTCGTGCATCAGCCTTGCCTTGCCTCACCGTGCCTTGCCTTGCGTTACACTTTCCTTGCCTTGCCGTGCATTGCCTAGCCGTGCGTTGCCGTGCCTTAGCCTTGTTTCCCCTTGCCGTGCCGTTCCTTCTGTTACCTTGCCTTGCCTTGCTTTCCCTTGCCTTCCTTGCCTTCCGTTACTCTTTGCTTGCCTTCCGTGCATTGCCTAGCCTTGCGTTGTCGTGCATTCGCCTTCCTCCCCAAAACGTGCCTTGCCTTGCGTTACCCTTTCCTTGCCTTGCCCTGCATTGCCTAGCCCTGTGTTGTCGTGCCTTAGCCTTGTTTCCCCTTACCGTGCCGTTCCTTTCGTTGCCCTTGCCTTCCCTTGCTTTCCCTTGCCTTCCTTGCCTTCCGTTACTCTTTGCTTGCCTTCCGTTCATTGCCTAGCCTTGCGTTGTCGTGCCTTAGCCTTGCCTCGCCTGACCGTGCCTTGCCTTGCGTTACCCTTTCCTTGCCTTGCCGTGCATTGCCTAGCCGTGCGTTGTCGTGCATTTGCCTTGCCTTGCCTCACCGTGCCTTGCCTTGCGTTACCCTTTCCTTGCCTGGCCGTGCATTGCCTAGCCGTGCGTTGTCGTGCATTAGCCTTGTCTTGCCTTACGGTGCCTTGCCTTGCGTTACCCTTTCCTTGCCTTGCCGTGCATTGCCTAGCCGTGCGTTGTCGTGCATTTGCCTTGCGTTACCCTTTCCTTGCCTTGCCGTGCATTGCCTAGCCGTGCGTTGCCGTACCTTAGCCTTGTTTCCCCTTGCCGTGCCGTTCCTTCTGTTACCCTTGCCTTGCCTTGCTTTCCCTTGCCTTCCTTGCCTTCCGTTACTCTTTGCTTGCCTTCCGTGCATTGCCTAGCCTTGCGTTGTCGTGCATTCGCCTTCCTCCCCAAACCGTGCCTTGCCTTGCGTTACCCTTTCCTTGCCTTGCCCTGCATTGCCTAGCCCTGTGTTGTAGTGCCTTAGCCTTGTTTCCCCTTACCGTGCCGTTCCTTTCGTTACCCTTGCCTTCCCCTGCTTTCCCTTGCCTTCCTTGCCTTCCGTTACTCTTTGCTTGCCTTCCGTGCATTGCCTAGCCTTGCGTTGTCGTGCCTTAGCCTTGCCTCGCCTGACCGTGCCTTGCCTTGAGTTACCCTTTCCTTGCCTAGCCGTGCACTGCCTAGCCTTGCGTTGTCGTGCATTAGCTTTGCCTCCCCAAACCGTGCCTTGCCTTGCGTTACCATTTCCTTGCCTTGCCCTGCATTGCCTAGCCCTGTGTTGTCGTGCCTTAGTCTTGTTTGCCCTTTCCGTGCCGTTCCTTCCGTTACCCTTGCCTTTCCCTGCTTTTCCTAGCCTTCCTTGCCTTCCGTTCCTCTTTGCTTGCCTTCCGTGCATTGCCTAGCCTTGCGTTGTCGTGCCTTAGCCTTGCCTCGCGTAACGGTGCCTTGCCTTGCGTTACCCTTTCCTTTCCTTGCCGTGCATTGGCTAGCCGTGCGTTGTCGTGCCTTAGCCTTGCCTCGCCTGACCGTGCCTTGCCTTGCGTTACCCTTTCCTTGCCTTGCCGTGCATTGCCTAGCCGTGCGTTTTCGTGCATCAGCCTTGCCTTGCCTCACCGTGCCTTGCCTTGCGTTACCCTTTCCTTGCCTTGCCGTGCATTGCCTAGCCCTGCATTGTCGTGCCTTAGCTTTGTTTCCCCTTACCGTGCCGTTCCTTTCGTTGCCCTTGCCTTCCCTTGCTTTCCCTTGCCTTCCTTGCCTTCCGTTACTCTTTGCTTGCCTTCCGTTCATTGCCTAGCCTAGCGTTGTCGTGCCTTAGCCTTGCCTCGCCTGACCGTGCGTTACCCTTTCCTTGCCTTGCCGTGCATTGCCTAGCCGTGCGTTGTCGTGCATTTGCCTTGCCTTGCCTCACCGTGCCTTGCCTTGCGTTACCCTTTCCTTGCCTGTCCGTGCATTGCCTAGCCGTGCGTTGTCGTGCATTAGCCTTGTCTTGCCTTACCGTGCCTTGCCTTGCGTTACCCTTTCCTTGCCTGGCCGTGCATTGCGTAGCCGTGCGTTGCCGTTCCTTAGCCTTGTTTCCCCTTGCCGTGCCTTGCCTTTTGTTACCCTTGCCTTGCCTTGCTTTGCCTTGCCTTCCTTGCCTTCCGTTACTCTTTCCTTGCCTAGCCGTGCATTGCCTAGCCTTGCGTTGTCGTGCCTTAGCCTTGCCTCGCCAAACCGTGCCTTGCCTTGCGTTACCATTTCCTTGCCTTGCCCTGCATTGCCTAGCCCTGTGTTGTCGTGCCTTAGTCTTGTTTGCCCTTACCGTGCCGTTCCTTCCGTTACCCTTGCCTTGCCCTGCTTTCCCTAGCCTTCCTTGCCTTCCGTTCCTCTTTGCTTGCCTTCCGTGCATTGCCTAGCCTTGCGTTGTCGTGCCTTAGCCTTGCCTCGCGTAACGGTGCCTTGCCTTGCGTTACCCTTTCCTTTCCTTGCCGTGCATTGGCTAGCCGTGCGTTGTCGTGCCTTAGCCTTGCCTCGCCTGATCGTGCCTTGCCTTGCGTTACCCTTTCCTTGCCTTGCCGTGCATTGCCTAGCCGTGCGTTTTCGTGCATCAGCCTTGCCTTGCCTCACCGTGCCTTGCCTTGCGTTACCCTTTCCTTGCCTTGCCGTGCATTGCCTAGCCCTGTGTTGTCGTGCCTTAGCCTTGTTTCCCCTTACCGTGCCGTTCCTTTCGTTACCCTTGCCTTCCCCTGCTTTCCCTTGCCTTCCTTGCCTTCCGTTACTCTTTGCTTGCCTTCCGTGCATTGCCTAGCCTTGAGTTGTCGTGCCTTAGCCTTGCCTCGCCTGACCCTGCCTGGCCTTGAGTTACCCTTTCCTTGCCTTGCCGTGCATTGCCTAGCCGTGCGTTGTCGTGCATCAGCCTTGCCTTGCCTCACCGTGCCTTGCCTTGCGTTACCCTTTCCTTGCCTTGCCGTGCATTGCCTAGCCGTGCATTGCCGTGCCTTAGCCTTGTTTCCCCTTGCCGTGCCGTTCCTTCTGTTACCCTTGCCTTGCCTTGCTTTCCCTTGCCTTCCTTGCCTTCCGTTACTCTTTGCTTGCCTTCCGTGCATTGCCTAGCCTTGCGTTGTCGTGCATTCGCCTTCCTCCCCAAACCGTGCCTTGCCTTGCGTTACCCTTTCCTTGCCTTGCCGTGCATTGCCTAGCCCTGTGTTGTCGTGCCTTAGCCTTGTTTCCCCTTACCGTGCCGTTCCTTCCGTTACCCTTGCCTTCCCCTGCTTTCCCTTGCCTTCCTTGCCTTCCGTTACTCTTTGCTTGCCTTCCGTGCATTGCCTAGCCTTGCGTTGTCGTGCCTTACCCTTGCCTCGCCTGACCGTGCCTTGCCTTGCGTTACCCTTTCCTTGCCTTGCCGTGCATTGCCTAGCCGTGCGTTGTCGTGCATCATCCTTGCCTTGCCTCACCGTGCCTTGCCTTGTGTTACCCTTACCTTGCCTTGCTTTCCCTTCCTTTCATTGCCTTCCGTTACTCTTTGCTTTCCTTCCGTGCATTGCCTAGCCTTGCGTTGTCGTGCCTTAGCCTTGCCTCACCTGACAGTGCCTTGCCTTGCGTTACCCTTTCCTTTCCTTGCCGTGCATTGGCTAGCCCTGCGTTGTCGTGCCTTAGCCTTGTTTCCCCTTACCGTGCCGTTCCTTCCGTTACCCTTGCCTTCCCCTGCTTTCCCTTGCCTTCCTTGCCTTCCGTTACTCTTTGCTTGCCTTCCGTTTATTGCCTAGCCTTGCGTTGTCGTGCCTTAGCCTTGCCGCGCCTTACCGTGCCTTACCTTGCGTTACCCTTTCCTTGCCTTGCCGTGCATTGCCTAGCCTTGCGTTGTCGTGCCTTAGCCTTGCCTCGCCTGACCGTGCCTTGCCTTGCGTTACCCTTTCCTTGCCTTGCCGTGCATTGCCTAGCCGTGTGTTGTCGTGCATCAGCCTTGCCTTGCCTCACCGTGCCTTGCCTTGCGTTACCCTTTCATTGCCTTGCCGTGCATTGCC
Source organism: Macrotis lagotis (assembly GCF_037893015.1). Taxonomy (NCBI): domain Eukaryota; kingdom Metazoa; phylum Chordata; class Mammalia; order Peramelemorphia; family Peramelidae; genus Macrotis; species Macrotis lagotis. The sequence goes on along the minus strand of NW_027422195.1, from coordinate 167,024 downwards.
TAGCCGTGCGTTGCCGTGCCTTAGCCTTGTTTCCCCTTGCCGTGCCGTTCCTTCTGTTACCCTTGCCTTGCCTTGCTTTCCCTTGCCTTCCTTGCCTTCCGTTACTCTTTGCTTGCCTTCCGTGCATTGCCTAGCCTTGCGTTGTCGTGCATTCGCCTTCCTCCCCAAACCGTGCCTTGCCTTGCGTTACCCTTTCCTTGCCTTGCCCTGCATTGCCTAGCCCTGTGTTGTCGTGCCTTAGTCTTGTTTGCCCTTACCGTGCCGTTCCTTTCGTTACCCTTGCCTTTCCCTGCTTTCCCTAGCCTTCCTTGCCTTCCGTTCCTCTTTGCTTGCCTTCCGTGCATTGCCTAGCCTTGCGTTGTCGTGCCTTAACCTTGCCTCGCCCGACCGTGCCTTGCCTTGCGTTACCCTTTCCTTGCCTTGCCGTGAATTGCCTAGCCGTGCGTTGTCGTGCATCAGCCTTGCCTTGCCTCACCGTGCCTTGCCTTGCGTTACCCTTACCTTGCCTTGCTTTCCCTTCCTTTCATTGCCTTCCGGTACTCTTTGCTTGCCTTCCGTGCATTGCCTAGCCGTGCGTTGTCGTGCATTTGCCTTGTCTTGCCTCACCGTGCTTTGCCTTGCGTTACCCTTTCCTTGCCTTGCCGTGCATTGCCTAGCCCTGCATTGTCGTGCCTTAGCTTTGTTTCCCCTTACCGTGCCGTTCCTTTCGTTGCCCTTGCCTTCCCTTGCTTTCCCTTGCCTTCCTTGCCTTCCGTTACTCTTTGCTTGCCTTCCGTTCATTGCCTAGCCTTGCGTTGTCGTGCCTTAGCCTTGCCTCGCCTGACCGTGCCTTGCCTTGCGTTACCCTTTCCTTGCCTTGCCGTGCATTGCCTAGCCGTGCGTTGTCGTGCATTTGCCTTGCCTTGCCTCACCGTGCCTTGCCTTGCGTTACCCTTTCCTTGCCTGGCCGTGCATTGCCTAGCCGTGCGTTGTCGTGCATTAGCCTTGTCTTGCCTTACCGTGCCTTGCCTTGCGTTACCCTTTCCTTGCCTGGCCGTGCATTGCGTAGCCGTGCGTTGCCGTTCCTTAGCCTTGTTTCCCCTTGCCGTGCCTTGCCTTTTGTTACACTTGCCTTGCCTTGCTTTGCCTTGCCTTCCTTTCCTTCCGTTACTCTTTCCTTGGCTAGCCGTGCACTGCCTAGCCTTGCGTTGTCGTGCCTTAGCCTTGCCTCGCCTGACAGTGCCTTGTCTTGCGTTACCCTTTCCTTGCCTTGCCGTGCATTGCCTAGCCGTGCGTTGCCGTGCCTTAGCCTTGTTTCCCCTTACCGTGCCGTTCCTTCCGTTACCCTTGCCTTCCCCTGCTTTCCCTTGCCTTCCTTGCCTTCCGTTACTCTTTGCTTGCCTTCCGTTTATTGCCTAGCCTTGCGTTGTCGTGCCTTAGCCTTGCCGCGCCTTACCGTGCCTTGCCTTGCGTTACCCTTTCCTTGCCTTGCCGTGCATTGCCTAGCCTTGCGTTGTCGTGCCTTAGCCTTGCCTCGCCTGACCATGCCTTGGCTTGCGTTACCCTTTCCTTGCCTTGCCGTGCATTGCCTAGCCGTGCGTTGTCGTGCATTAGCCTTGTCTTGCCTTACCGTGCCTTGCCTTGCGTTACCCTTTCCTTGCCTGGCCGTGCATTGCGTAGCCGTGCGTTGCCGTTCCTTAGCCTTGTTTCCCCTTGCCGTGCCTTGCCTTTTGTTACACTTGCCTTGCCTTGCTTTGCCTTGCCTTCCTTTCCTTCCGTTACTCTTTCCTTGCCTAGCCGTGCACTGCCTAGCCTTGCGTTGTCGTGCATTAGCTTTGCCTCCCCAAACCGTGCCTTGCCTTGCGTTACCATTTCCTTGCCTTGCCCTGCATTGCCTAGCCCTGTGTTGTCGTGCCTTAGTCTTGTTTGCCCTTACCGTGCCGTTCCTTCCGTTACCCTTGCCTTTCCCTGCTTTCCCTAGCCTTCCTTGCCTTCCGTTCCTCTTTGCTTGCCTTCCGTGCATTGCCTAGCCTTGCGTTGTCGTGCCTTAGCCTTGCCTCGCCTGACCGTGCCTTGCCTTGCGTTACCCTTTCCTTGCCTTGCCGTGAATTGCCTCGCCGTGCGTTGTCGTGCATCAGCCTTGCCTTGCCTCACCGTGCCTTGCCTTGCGTTACCCTTACCTTGCCTTGCTTTCCCTTCCTTCCATTGCTTTCCGTTACTCTTTGCTTTCCTTCCGTGCATTGCCTAGCCTTGCGTTGTCGTACCTTAGCCTTGCCTCGCCTGACAGTGCCTTGCCTTGCGTTACCCTTTCCTTGCCTTGCCGTGCATTGCCTAGCCGTGCGTTGCCGTGCCTTAGCCTTGTTTCCCCTTGCCGTGCCGTTCCTTCCGTTACCCTTGCCTTGCCTTGCTTTTCCTTGCCTTCCTTGCCTTCCGTTACTCTTTGCTTGCCTTCCGTGCATTGCCTAGCCTTGCGTTGTCGTGCCTTAGCCTTGCCTCGCGTAACGGTGCCTTGCCTTGCGTTACCCTTTCCTTTCCTTGCCGTGCATTGGCTAGCCCTGCGTTGTCGTGACTTAGCCTTGTTTCCCCTTACCGTGCCGTTCCTTCCGTTACTCTTGCCTTCCCCTGCTTTCCCTTGCCTTCCTTGCCTTCCGTTACTCTTTGCTTGCCTTCCGTTTATTGCCTAGCCTTGCGTTGTCGTGCCTTAGCCTTGCCTCGCCTGACCGTGCCTTGCCTTGCGTTACCCTTTCCTTGCCTTGCCGTGCATTGCCTAGCCTTGCGTTGTCGTGCCTTAGCCTTGCCTCGCCTGACCGTGCCTTGCCTTGCGTTACCCTTTCCTTGCCTTGCCGTGCATTGCCGAGCCGTGCGTTGTCGTGCATCAGCCTTGCCTTGCCTCACCGTGCCTTGCCTTGCGTTACCCTTTCCTTGCCTTGCCGTGCATTGCCTAGCCGTGCGTTGCCGTGCCTTAGCCTTGTTTCCCCTTGCCGTGCCGTTCCTTCTGGTACCCTTGCCTTGCCTTGCTTTCCCTTGCCTTCCTTGCCTTCCGTTACTCTTTGCTTGCCTTCCGTTTATTGCCTAGCCTTGCGTTGTCGTGCCTTAGCCTTGCCTCGCCTGACCGTGCCTTGCCTTGCGTTACCCTTTCCTTGCCTGGCCGTGCATTGCCTAGCCGTGCGTTGTCGTGCATTAGCCTTGTCTTGCCTTACCGTGCTTTGCCTTGCGTTACCCTTTCCTTGCCTGGCCGTGCATTGCCTAGCCGTGCGTTGCCGTGCCTTAGCCTTGTTTCCCCTTGCCGTGCCGTTCCTTCCGGTACCCTTGCCTTGCCTTGCTTTCCCTTGCCTTCCTTGCCTTCCGTTACTCTTTGCTTGCCTTCCGTGCATTGCCTAGTCTTGCGTTGTCGTGCCTTAGCCTTGCCTCGCGTAACGGTGCCTTGCCTTGCGTTACCCTTTCCTTTCCTTGCCGTGCATTGGCTAGCCCTGTGTTGTCGTGCCTTAGCCATGTTTCCCCTTACCGTGCCGTTCCTTCCGTTACCCTTGCCTTCCCCTGGTTTCCCTTGCCTTCCATACCTTCCGTTACTCTTTGCTTGCCTTCCTTTTATTGCCTAGCCTTGCGTTGTCGTGCCTTAGCCTTGCCGCGCCTTACCGTGCCTTGCCTTGGGTTACCCTTTCCTTGCCTAGCCGTGCATTGCCTAGCCTTGCGTTGTCGTGCCTTAGCCTTGCCTCGCCTGACCGTGCCTTGCCTTGAGTTACCCTTTCCTTGCCTTGCCGTGCATTGCCTAGCCGTGCGTTGTCGTGCATTAGCCTTGCCTTGCCTCACCGTGCTTTTCCTTGCGTTACCCTTTCCTTGCCATGCCGTGCATTGCCTAGCCCTGCATTGTCGTGCCTTAGCTTTGTTTCCCCTTACCGTGCCGTTCCTTTCGTTGCCCTTGCCTTCCCTTGCTTTCCCTTGCCTTCCTTGCCTTCCGTTACTCTTTGCTTGCCTTCCGTTCATTGCCTAGCCTTGCGTTGTCGTGCCTTAGCCTTGCCTCGCCTGACCGTGCCTTGCCTTGCGTTACCCTTTCCTTGCCTTGCCGTGCATTGCCTATCCGTGCGTTGTCGTGCATTTGCCTTGCCTTGCCTCACCGTGCCTTGCCTTGCGTTACCCTTTCCTTGCCTGGCCGTGCATTGCCTAGCCGTGCGTTGTCGTGCATTAGCCTTGTCTTGCCTTACCGTGCCTTGCCTTGCGTTACCCTTTCCTTGCCTGGCCGTGCATTGCGTAGCCGTGCGTTGCCGTTCCTTAGCCTTGTTTCCCCTTGCCGTGCCTTGCCTTTTGTTACACTTGCCTTGCCTTGCTTTGCCTTGCCTTCCTTTCCTTCCGTTACTCTTTCCTTGCCTAGCCGTGCACTGCCTAGCCTTGCGTTGTCGTGCATTAGCTTTGCCTCCCCAAACCGTGCCTTGCCTTGCGTTACCATTTCCTTGCCTTGCCCTGCATTGCCTAGCCCTGTGTTGTCGTGCCTTAGTCTTGTTTGCCCTTACCGTGCAGTTCCTTCCGTTACCCTTGCCTTTCCCTGCTTTCCCTAGCCTTCCTTGCCTTCCGTTCCTCTTTGCTTGCCTTCCGTGCATTGCCTAGCCTTGCGTTGTCGTGCCTTAGCCTTCCCTCGCCTGACCGTGCCTTGCCTTGCGTTACCCTTTCCTTGCCTTGCCGTGCATTGCCTAGCCGTGCGTTGTCGTGCATTAGCCTTGTCTTGCCTTACCGTGCCTTGCCTTGCGTTACCCTTACCTTGCTTTGCTTTCCCTTACTTTCATTTCCTTCCGTTACTCTTTGCTTTCCTTCCGTGCATTGCCAAGCCTTGCGTTGTCGTGTCTTAGCCTTGCCTCGCCTGACAGTGCCTTGCCTTGCGTTACCCTTTCCTTGCCTTGCCGTGCATTGCCTAGCCGTGCGTTGTCGTGCCTTAGCCTTGTTTCCCCTTGCCGTGCCGTTCCTTCCGTTACCCTTGCCTTGCCTTGCTTTCCCTTTCCTTCCTTGCCTTCCGTTACTCTTTGCTTGCCTTCCGTGCATTGCCTAGCCTTGCGTTGTCGTGCCTTAGCCTTGCCTCGCGTAACGGTGCCTTGCCTTGCTTTACCCTTTCCTTTCCTTGCCGTGCATTGGCTAGCCCTGCGTTGTCGTGCCTTAGCCTTGTTTCCCCTTGCCGTGCCGTTCCTTCTGTTACCCTTGCCTTGCCTTGCTTTCCCTTGCCTTCCTTGCCTTCCGTTACTCTTTGCTTGCCTTCCGTGCATTGCCTAGGCTTGCGTTGTCGTGCCTTAGCCTTGCCTCGCCTGACCGTGCCTTGCCTTGCGTTACCCTTTCCTTGCCTTGCCGTGCATTGCCTAGCCGTGCGTTGTCGTGCATCAGCCTTGCCTTGCCTCACCGTGCCTTGCTTTGCGTTACCCTTTCCTTGCCTTGCCGTGCATTGCCTAGCCGTGCGTTGCCGTGCCTTAGCCTTGTTTCCCCTTGCCCTGCCGTTCCTTCTGTTACCCTTGCCTTGCCTTGCTTTCCCTTGCCTTCCTTGCCTTCCGTTACTCTTTGCTTGCCTTCCGTGCATTGCCTAGCCTTGCGTTGTCGTGCCTTAGCCTTGCCTCGCGTAACGGTGCCTTGCCTTGCGTTACCCTTTCCTTTCCTTGCCGTGCATTGGCTAGCCCTGCGTTGTCGTGCCTTAGTCTTGTTTCCCCTTACCGTGCCGTTCCTTCCGTTACCCTTGCCTTCCCCTGCTTTCCCTTGCCTTCCTTGCCTTCCGTTACTCTTTGCTTGCCTTCCGTGCATTGCCTAGCCTTGCGTTGTCGTGCATTCGCCTTCCTCCCCGAACCGTGCCTTGCCTTGCGTTACCCTTTCCTTGCCTTGCCCTGCATTGCCTAGCCCTGTGTTGTCGTGCCTTAGCCTTGTTTCCCCTTACCGTGCCGTTCCTTTCGTTACCCTTGCCTTCCCCTGCTTTCCCTTGCCTTCCTTGCCTTCCGTTACTCTTTGCTTGCCTTCCGTGCATTGCCTAGCCTTGCGGTGTCGTGCCTTAGCCTTGCCTCGCCTGACCGTGCCTTGCCTTGTGTTACCCTTTCCTTGCCTTGCCGTGCATTGCCTAGCCGTGCGTTGTCGTGCATTTGCCTTGTCTTGCCTCACCGTGCTTTGCCTTGCGTTACCCTTTCCTTGCCTTGCCGTGCATTGCCTAGCCCTGCAATGTCGTGCCTTAGCTTTGTTTCCCCTTACCGTGCCGTTCCTTTCGTTGCCCTTGCCTTCCCTTGCTTTCCCTTGCCTTCCTTGCCTTTCGTTACTCTTTGCTTGCCTTCCGTGCATTGCCTAGCCTTGCGTTGTCGTGCCTTAGACTTGCCTCGCCTGACCGTGCCTTGCCTTGCGTTACCCTTTCCTTGCCTTGCCGTGCATTGCCTAGCCTTGCGTTGTCGTGCCTTAGCCTTGCCTAGCCTGACCGTGCCTTGCCTTGCGTTACCCTTTCCTTGCCTGGCCGTGCATTGCCTAGCCGTGCGTTTTCGTGCATTAGCCTTGTCTTGCCTTACCGTGCCTTGCCTTGCGTTACCCTTTCCTTGCCTGGCCGTGCATTGCCTAGCCGTGCGTTGCCGTGCCTTAGCCTTGTTTCCCCTTGCCGTGCCGTTCCTTCCGTTACCCTTGCCTTGCCTTGCTTTCCCTTGCCTTCCTTGCCTTCCGTTACTCTTTGCTTGCCTTCCGTGCATTGCCTAGCCTTTCGTTGTCGTGCCTTAGCCTTGCCTCGCGTAACGGTGCCTTGCCTTGCGTTACCCTTTCCTTTCCTTGCCGTGCATTGCCTAGCCCTGCGTTGTCGTGCCGTTCCTTCCGTTACCCTTGCCTTGCCTTGCTTTCCCTTGCCTTCCTTGCCTTCCGTTACTCTTTGCTTGCCTTCCGTTTATTGCCTAGCCTTGCGTTGTCGTGCCTTAGCCTTGCCTTGCCTTACCGTGCCTTGCCTTGCGTTACCCTTTCCTTGCCTTGCCGTGCATTGCCTAGCCTTTCGTTGTCGTGCCTTAGCCTTGCCTCGCCTGACCGTGCCTTGCCTTGCGTTACCCTTTCCTTGCCTTGCCGTGCATTGCCTAGCCGTGCGTTGTCGTGCCTTAGCCTTGCCTTGCCTCACCGTGCCTTGCCTTGCGTTACCCTTTCCTTACCTTGCCTTGCGTTGTCGTGCCTCAGCCTTGTTTCCCCTTTCCGTGCCGTTCCTTCCGTTACCCTTGCCTTTCCTTGCTTTCCCTTGCCTTCCTTGCCTTCCGTTACTCTTTGCTTGCCTTCCGTGCATTGCCTAGCCTTGCGTTGTCGTGCCTTATCCTTGCCTCGCTTGACCGTGCCTTGCCTTGAGTTACCCTTTCCTTGCCTTGCCGTGCATTGCCTAGCCGTGCGTTGTCGTGCATTTGCCTTGTCTTGCCTCACCGTGCTTTGCCTTGCGTTACCCTTTCCTTGCCTTGCCGTGCATTGCCTAGCCCTGCATTGTCGTGCCTTAGCTTTGTTTCCCCTTACCGTGCCGTTCCTTTCGTTGCCCTTGCCTTCCCTTGCTTTCCCTTGCCTTCCTTGCCTTCCGTTACTCTTTGCTTGCCTTCCGTTCATTGCCTAGCCTTGCGTTGTCGTGCCTTAGCCTTGCCTCGCCTGACCGTGCCTTGCCTTGCGTTACCCTTTCCTTGCCTTGCCGTGCATTGCCTAGCCGTGCGTTGTCGTGCATTTGCCTTGCCTTGCCTCACCGTGCCTTGCCTTGCGTTACCCTTTCCTTGCCTGTCCGTGCATTGCCTAGCCGTGCGTTGTCGTGCATTAGCCTTGTCTTGCCTTACCGTGCCTTGCCTTGCGTTACCCTTTCCTTGCCTGGCCGTGCATTGCGTAGCCGTGCGTTGCCGTTCCTTAGCCTTGTTTCCCCTTGCCGTGCCTTGCCTTTTGTTACACTTGCCTTGCATTGCTTTGCCTTGCCTTCCTTTCCTTCCGTTACTCTTTCCTTGCCTAGCCGTGCACTGCCTAGCCTTGCGTTGTCGTGCATTAGCTTTGCCTCCCCAAACCGTGCCTTGCCTTGCGTTACCATTTCCTTGCCTTGCCCTGCATTGCCTAGCCCTGTGTTGTCGTGCCTTAGTCTTGTTTGCCCTTACCGTGCCGTTCCTTCCGTTACCCTTGCCTTTCCCTGCTTTCCCTAGCCTTCCTTGCCTTCCGTTCCTCTTTGCTTGCCTTCCGTGCATTGCCTAGCCTTGCGTTGTCGTGCCTTAGCCTTGCCTCGCCTGACCGTGCCTTGCCTTGCGTTACCCTTTCCTTGCCTTGCCGTGAATTGCCTAGCCGTGCGTTGTCGTGCATTAGCCTTGTCTTGCCTTACCGTGCCTTGCCTTGCGTTACCCTTACCTTGCTTTGCTTTCCCTTACTTTCATTGCCTTCCGTTACTCTTTGCTTTCCTTCCGTGCATTGCCTAGCCTTGCGTTGTCGTGCCTTAGCCTTGCCTCGCCTGACAGTGCCTTGCCTTGCGTTACCCTTTCCTTGCCTTGCCGTGCATTGCCTAGCCGTGCGTTGCCGTGCCTTAGCCTTGTTTCCCCTTGCCGTGCCGTTCCTTCTGTTACCCTTGCCTTGCCTTGCTTTCCCTTGCCTTCCTTGCCTTCCGTTACTCTTTGCTTGCCTTCCGTGCATTGCCTAGCCTTGCGTGGTCCTGCATTCGCCTTCCTCCCCATACCGTGCCTTGCCTTGCGTTACCCTTTCCTTGCCTTGCCCTGCATTGCCTAGCCCTGTGTTGTCGTGCCTTAGCCTTGTTTCCCCTTACCGTGCCGTTCCTTTCGTTACCCTTGCCTTCCCCTGCTTTCCCTTGCCTTCCTTGCCTTCCGTTACTCTTTGCTTGCCTTCCGTGCATTGCCTAGCCTTGCGTTGTCGTGCCTTACCCTTGCCTCGCCTTACCGTGCCTTGCCTTGCGTTACCCTTTCCTTGCATTGCCGTGCATTGCCTAGCCGTGCGTTGTCGTGCATTTGCCTTGCCTTGCCTCACCGTGCCTTGCCTTGCGTTACCCTTTCCTTGCCTTGCTGTGCATTGCCTAGCCCTGCATTTTCGTGCCTTAGCTTTGTTTCCCCTTACCGTGCCGTTCCTTTCGTTGCCCTTGCCTTCCCTTGCTTTCCCTTGCCTTCCTTGCCTTCCGTTACTCTTTGCTTGCCTTCCGTTCATTGCCTAGCCTTGCGTTGTCGTGCCTTTTACTTGCCTCGCCTGACCGTGCCTTGCCTTGCGTTACCCTTTCCTTGCCTTGCCGTGCATTGCCTAGCCGAGCGTTGTCGTGCATTTGCCTTGCCTTGCCTCACCGTGCCTTGCCTTGCGTTACCCTTTCCTTGCCTGGCCGTGCATTGCCTAGCCGTGCGTTTTCGTGCATTAGCCTTGTCTTGCCTTACCGTGCCTTGCCTTGCGCTACCCTTTCCTTGCCTGGCCGTGCATTGCCTAGCCGTGCGTTGCCGTGCCTTAGCCTTGTTTCCCCTTGCCGTGCCGTTCCTTCCGGTACCCTTGCCTTGCCTTGCTTTCCCTTGCCTTCCTTGCCTTCCGTTACTCTTTGCTTGCCTTCCGTGCATTGCCTAGACTTGCGTTGTCGTGCCTCAGACTTACCTCGCGTAACGGTGCCTTGCCTTGCGTTACCCTTTCCTTTCCTTGCCGTGCATTGGCTAGCCCTGCGTTGTCGTGCCTTAGCCTTGTTTCCCCTTACCGTGCCGTTCCTTCCGTTACCCTTGCCTTCCCCTGCTTTCCCTTGCCTTCCTTGCCTTCCGTTACTCTTTGCTTGCCTTCCGTTTATTGCCTAGCCTTGCGTTGTCGTGCCTTAGCCTTGCCTCGCCTGACAGTGCCTTGCCTTGCGTTACCCTTTCCTTGCCTAGCCGTGCATTGCCTAGCCTTGCGTTGTCGTGTCTTAGCCTTGCCTCGCCTGACCGTGCCTTGCCTTGCGTTACCCTTTCCTTGCCTTGCCGTGCATTGCCTAGCCGTACGTTGTCGTGCATCAGCCTTGCCTTGCCTCACCGTGCCTTGCCTTGCGTTACCCTTTCCTTGCCTTGCCCTGCATTGCCTAGCCCTGTGTTGTCGTGCCTTAGTCTTGTTTGCCCTTACCGTGCCGTTCCTTCCGTTACCCTTGCCTTTCCCTGCTTTCCCTAGCCTTCCTTGCCTTCCGTTCCTCTTTGCTTGCCTTCCGTGCATTGCCTAGCCTTGCGTTGTCGTGCCTTAGCCTTGCCTCGCCTGACCGTGCCTTGCCTTGCGTTACCCTTTCCTTGCCTTGCCGTGAATTGCCTAGCCGTGCGTTGTCGTGCATCAGCCTTGCCTTGCCTCACCGTGCCTTGCCTTGCGTTACCCTCACCTTGCCTTGCTTTCCCTTCCTTTCATTGCCTTCCGTTACTCTTTGCTTTCCTTCCGTGCATTGCCTAGCCTTGCGTTGTCGTGCCTTAGCCTTGCCTCGCCTGACAGTGCCTTGTCTTGCGTTACCCTTTCCTTGCCTTGTCGTGCATTGCCTAGCCGTGCGTTGCCGTGCCTTAGCCTTGTTTCCCCTTACCGTGCCGTTCCTTCCGTTACCCTTGCCTTCCCCTGCTTTCCTTTGCCTTCCTTGCCTTCCGTTACTCTTTGCTTGCCTTCCGTTTATTGCCTAGCCTTGCGTTGTCGTGCCTTAGCCTTGCCGCGCCTTACCGTGCCTTGCCTTGCGTTACCCTTTCCTTGCCTTGCCGTGCATTGCCTAGCCTTGCGTTGTCGTGCCTTAGCCTTGCCTCGCCTGACCGTGCCTTGCCTTGCGTTACCCTTTCCTTGCCTTGCCGTTCATTGCCTAGCCGTGCGTTGCCGTGCCTTAGCCTTGTTTCCCCTTGCTGTGCCGTTCCTTCCGTTACCCTTGCCTTGCCTTGCTTTCCCTTGCCTTCCTTGCCTTCCGTTACTCTTTGCTTGCCTTCCGTGCATTGCCTAGCCTTGCGTTGTCGTGCCTTAGCCTTGCCTCGCGTAACGGTGCCTTGCCTTGCGTTACCCTTTCCTTTCCTTGCCGTGCATTGGCTAGCCCTGCGTTGTCATGCCTTAGCCTTGTTTCCCCTTACCGTGCCGTTCCTTCCGTTACCCTTGCCTTCCCCTGCTTTCCCTTGCCTTCCTTGCCTTCCGTTACTCGTTGCTTGCCTTCCGTTTATTGCCTAGGCTTGCGTTGTCGTGCCTTAGCCTTGCCTCGCCTGACCGTGCCTTGCCTTGCGTTACCCTTTCCGTGCCTTGCCGTGCATTGCCTAGCCGTGCGTTGTCGTGCATCAGCCTTGCCTTCCCTCACCGTGCCTTGCCTTGCGTTACCCTTTCCTTGCCTTGCCGTGCATTGCCTAGCCGTGCGTTGTGGTGCCTTAGCCTTGTTTCCCCTTGCTGTGCCGTTCCTTCGGTTACCCTTGCCTTCCCTTGCTTTCCCTTGCCTTCCTTGCCTTCCGTTACTCTTTGCTTGCCTTCCGTGCATTGCCTAGCCTTGCGTTGTCGTGCATTCGCGTTCCTCCCCAAACCGTGCCTTGATTTGCGTTACCCTTTCCTTGCCTTGCCCTGCATTGCCTAGCCCTGTGTTGTCGTGCTTTAGCCTTGTTTCCCCTTACCGTGCCGTTCCTTTCGTTACCCTTGCCTTCCCTTGCTTTCCCTTGCCCTCCTTGCCTTCCGTTACTCTTTGCTTGCCTTCCGTGCATTGCCTAGCCTTGCGTTGTCGTGCCTTAGCCTTGCCTCGCCTGACCGTGCCTTGCCTTGCGTTACCCTTTCCTTGCCTGGCCGTGCATTGCCTACCCGTGCGTTGTCGTGCATTTGCCTTGCCTTGCCTCACCGTGCCTTGCCTTGCGTTACCCTTTCCTTGCCTGGCCGTGCATTGCCTAGCCGTGCGTTGTCGTGCATTAGCCTTGTCTTGCCTTACCGTGCCTTGCCTTGCGTTACCCTTTCCTTGCCTGGCCGTGCATTGCGTAGCCGTGCGTTGCCGTTCCTTAGCCTTGTTTCCCCTTGCCGTGCCTTGCCTTTTGTTACACTTGCCTTGCCTTGCTTTGCCTTGCCTTCCTTTCCTTCCGTTACTCTTTCCTTGCCTAGCCGTGCACTGCCTAGCCTTGCGTTGTCGTGCATTAGCTTTGCCTCCCCAAACCGTGCCTTGCCTTGCGTTACCATTTCCTTGCCTTGCCCTGCATTGCCTAGCCCTGTGTTGTCGTGCCTTAGTCTTGTTTGCCCTTACCGTGCCGTTCCTTCCGTTACCTTTGCCTTTCCCTGCTTTCCCTAGCCTTCCTTGCCTTCCGTTCCTCTTTGCTTGCCTTCCGTGCATTGCCTAGCCTTGCGTTGTCGTGCCTTAGCCTTGCCTCGCCTGACCGTGCCTTGCCTTGCGTTACCCTTTCCTTGCCTTGCCGTGAATTGCCTAGCCGTGCGTTGTCGTGCATCAGCCTTGCCTTGCCTCACCGTGCCTTGCCTTGCGTTACCCTTACCTTGCCTTGCTTTCCCTTCCTTTCATTGCTTTCCGTTAGTCTTTGCTTTCCTTCCGTGCATTGCCTAGCCTTGCGTTGTCGTGCCTTAGCCTTGCCTCGCCTGACAGTGCCTTGCCTTGCGTTACCCTTTCCTTGCCTTGCCGTGCATTGCCTAGCCGTGCGTTGTCGTGACTTAGCCTTGTTTCCCCTTGCCGTGCCGTTCCTTCCGTTACCCTTGCCTTCCCTTGCTTTCCCTTGCCTTCCTTGCCTTCCGTTACTCTTTGCTTGCCTTCCGTTTATTTCCTAGCCTTGCGTTGTCGTGCCTTAGCCTTGCCTCGCCTGACCGTGCCTTGCCTTGCGTTACCCTTTCCTTGCCTTGCCGTGCATTGCCTAGCCTTGCGTTGTCGTGCCTTAGCCTTGCCTCGCCTGACCGTGCCTTGCCTTGCGTTACCCTTTCCTTGCCTTGCCGTGCATTGCCTAGCCGTGCGTTGTCGTGCATCAGCCTTGCCTTGCCTCACCGTGCCTTGCCTTGCGTTACCCTTTCCTTGCCTTGCCGTGCATTGCCTAGCCGTGCGTTGCCGTGCCTTAGCCTTGTTTCCCCTTGCCGTGCCGTTCCTTCTGGTACCCTTGCCTTGCCTTGCTTTCCCTTGCCTTCCTTGCCTTCCGTTACTCTTTGCTTGCCTTCCGTTTATTGCCTAGCCTTGCGTTGTCGTGCCTTAGCCTTGCCTCGCCTGACCGTGCCTTGCCTTGCGTTACCCTTTCCTTGCCTGGCCGTGCATTGCCTAGCCGTGCGTTGTCGTGCATTAGCCTTGTCTTGCCTTACCGTGCTTTGCCTTGCGTTACCCTTTCCTTGCCTGGCCGTGCATTGCCTAGCCGTGCGTTGCCGTGCCTTAGCCTTGTTTCCCCTTGCCGTGCCGTTCCTTCCGGTACCCTTGCCTTGCCTTGCTTTCCCTTTCCTTCCTTGCCTTCCGTTACTCTTTGCTTTCCTTCCGTGCATTGCCTAGTCTTGCGTTGTCGTGCCTTAGCCTTGCCTCGCGTAACGGTGCCTTGCCTTGCGTTACCCTTTCCTTTCCTTGCCGTGCATTGGCTAGCCCTGTGTTGTCGTGCCTTAGCCATGTTTCCCCTTACCGTGCCGTTCCTTCCGTTACCCTTGCCTTCCCCTGGTTTCCCTTGCCTTCCATACCTTCCGTTACTCTTTGCTTGCCTTCCGTTTATTGCCTAGCCTTGCGTTGTCGTGCCTTAGCCTTGCCGCGCCTTACCGTGCCTTGCCTTGGGTTACCCTTTCCTTGCCTAGCCGTGCATTGCCTAGCCTTGCGTTGTCGTGCCTTAGCCTTGCCTCGCCTGACCGTGCCTTGCCTTGAGTTACCCTTTCCTTGCCTTGCCGTGCATTGCCTAGCCGTGCGTTGTCGTGCATTTGCCTTGTCTTGCCTCACCGTGCTTTGCCTTGCGTTACCCTTTCCTTGCCATGCCGTGCATTGCCTAGCCCTGCATTGTCGTGCCTTAGCTTTGTTTCCCCTTACCGTGCCGTTCCTTTCGTTGCCCTTGCCTTCCCTTGCTTTCCCTTGCCTTCCTTGCCTTCCGTTACTCTTTGCTTGCCTTCCGTTCATTGCCTAGCCTTGCGTTGTCGTGCCTTAGCCTTGCCTCGCCTGACCGTGCCTTGCCTTGCGTTACCCTTTCCTTTCCTTGCCGTGCATTGCCTATCCGTGCGTTGTCGTGCATTTGCCTTGTCTTGCCTCACCGTGCCTTGCCTTGCGTTACCCTTTAATTGCCTGGCCGTGCATTGCCTAGCCGTGCGTTGTCGTGCATTAGCCTTGTCTTGCCTTACCGTGCCTTGCCTTGCGTTACCCTTTCCTTGCCTGGCCGTGCATTGCGTAGCCGTGCGTTGCCGTTCCTTAGCCTTGTTTCCCCTTGCCGTGCCTTGCCTTTTGTTACACTTGCCTTGCCTTGCTTTGCCTTGCCTTCCTTTCCTTCCGTTACTCTTTCCTTGCCTAGCCGTGCACTGCCTAGCCTTGCGTTGTCGTGCATTAGCTTTGCCTCCCCAAACCGTGCCTTGCCTTGCGTTACCATTTCCTTGCCTTGCCCTGCATTGCCTAGCCCTGTGTTGTCGTGCCTTAGTCTTGTTTGCCCTTACCGTGCCGTTCCTTCCGTTACCCTTGCCTTTCCCTGCTTTCCCTAGCCTTCCTTGCCTTCCGTTCCTCTTTGCTTGCCTTCCGTGCATTGCCTAGCCTTGCGTTGTCGTGCCTTAGCCTTCCCTCGCCTGACCGTGCCTTGCCTTGCATTACCCTTTCCTTGCCTTGCCGTGAATTGCCTAGCCGTGCGTTGTCGTGCATTAGCCTTGTCTTGCCTTACCGTGCCTTGCCTTGCGTTACCCTTACCTTGCTTTGCTTTCCCTTACTTTCATTGCCTTCCGTTACTCTTTGCTTTCCTTCCGTGCATTGCCAAGCCTTGCGTTGTCGTGTCTTAGCCTTGCCTCGCCTGACAGTGCCTTGCCTTGTGTTACCCTTTCCTTGCCTTGCCGTTCATTGCCTAGCCGTGCGTTGCCGTGCCTTAGCCTTGTTTCCCCTTGCTGTGCCGTGCCTTCCGTTACCCTTGCCTTCCCTTGCTTTCCCTTGCCTTCCTTGCCTTCCGTTACTCTTTCCTTGCCTTCCGTGCATTGCCTAGCCTTGCGTTGTCGTGCATTAGCCTTGCCTCGCCTAACGGTGCCTTGCCTTGCTTTACCCTTTCCTTTCCTTGCCGTGCATTGGCTAGCCCTGCGTTGTCGTGCCTTAGCCTTGTTTCCCCTTACCGTGCCGTTCCTTCCGTTACCCTTGCCTTGCCTTGCTTTCCCTTGCCTTCCTTGCCTTCCGTTACTCGTTGCTTGCCTTCCGTGCATTGCCTAGCCTTGCGTTGTCGTGCCTTAGCCTTGCCTCGCCTGACCGTGCCTTGCCTTGCGTTACCCTTTCCTTGCCTTGCCGTGCATTGCCTAGCCGTGCGTTGTCGTGCATTAGCCTTGCCTTGCCTCACCGTGCCTTGCCTTGCGTTACCCTTTCCTTGCCTTGCTGTGCATTGCCTAGCCGTGCGTTGTCGTGCCTTACCCTTGTTTCCCCTTGCCGTGCCGTTCCTTCTGTTACCCTTGCCTTGCCTTGCTTTCCCTTGCCTTCCTTGCCTTCCGTTACTCTTTGCTTGCCTTCCGTGCATTGCCTAGCCTTGCGTTGTCGTGCCTTAGCCTTGCCTCGCGTAACGGTGCCTTGCCTTGCGTTACCCTTTCCTTTCCTTGCCGTGCATTGGCTAGCCCTGCGTTGGCGTGCCTTAGCCTTGTTTCCCCTTACCGTGCCGTTCCTTCCGTTACCCTTGCCTTCCCCTGCTTTCCCTTGCCTTCCTTGCCTTCCGTTACTCTTTGCTTGCCTTCCGTTTATTGCCTAGCCTTGCGTTGTCGTGCCTTAGCCTTGCCGCGCCTTACCGTGCCTTGCCTTGCGTTACCCTTTCCTTGCCTTGCCATGCATTGCCTAGCCTTGCGTTGTCGTGCCTTAGCCTTGCCTCGCCTGACTGTGCCTTGCCTTGCGTTACCCTTTCCTTGCCTTGCCGTGCATTGCCTAACCGTGCGTTGTCGTGCATCAGCCTTGCCTTGCCTCACCGTGCCTTGCCTTGCGTTACCCTTTCCTTGCCTTGCCGTGCATTGCCTAGCCGTGCGTTGCCGTGCCTTAGCCTTGTTTCCCCTTGCCGTGCCGTTCCTTCTGTTACCCTTGCCTTGCCTTGCTTTCCCTTGCCTTCCTTGCCTTCCGTTACTCTTTGCTTGCCTTCCGTGCATTGCCTAGCCTTGCGTTGTCGTGCATTCGCCTTCCTCCCCGAACCGTGCCTTGCCTTGCGTTACCCTTTCCTTGCCTTGCCCTGCATTGCCTAGCCCTGTGTTGTCGTGCCTTAGCCTTGTTTCCCCTTACCGTGCCGTTCCTTTCGTTACCCTTGCCTTCCCCTGCTTTCCCTTGCCTTCCTTGCCTTCCGTTACTCTTTGCTTGCCTTCCGTGCATTGCCTAGCCTTGCGGTGTCGTGCCTTAGCCTTGCCTCGCCTGACCGTGCCTTGCCTTGAGTTACCCTTTCCTTGCCTTGCCGTGCATTGCCTAGCCGTGCGTTGTCGTGCATTTGCCTTGTCTTGCCTCACCGTGCTTTGCCTTGCGTTACCCTTTCCTTGCCTTGCCGTGCATTGCCTAGCCCTGCAATGTCGTGCCTTAGCTTTGTTTCCCCTTACCGTGCCGTTCCTTTCGTTGCCCTTGCCTTCCCTTGCTTTCCCTTGCCTTCCTTGCCTTCCGTTACTCTTTGCTTGCCTTCCGTTCATTGCCTAGCCTTGCGTTGTCGTGCCTTAGACTTGCCTCGCCTGACCGTGCCTTGCCTTGCGTTACCCTTTCCTTGCCTTGCCGTGCATTGCCTAGCCGTGCGTTGTCGTGCATTTGCCTTGCCTTGCCTCACCGTGCCTTGCCTTGCGTTACCCTTTCCTTGCCTGGCCGTGCATTGCCTAGCCGTGCGTTGTCGTGCATTAGCCTTGTCTTGCCTTACCGTGCCTTGCCTTGCGTTACCCTTTCCTTGCCTGGCCGTGCATTGCCTAGCCGTGCGTTGCCGTGCCTTAGCCTTGTTTCCCCTTGCCGTGCCGTTCCTTCCGGTACCCTTGCCTTGCCTTGCTTTCCCTTGCCTTCCTTGCCTTCCGTTACTCTTTGCTTGCCTTCCGTGCATTGCCTAGCCTTTCGTTGTCGTGCCTTAGCCTTGCCTCGCGTAACGGTGCCTTGCCTTGCGTTACCCTTTCTTTTCCTTGCCGTGCATTGGCTAGCCCTGCGTTGTCGTGCCTTAGCCTTGTTTCCCCTTACCGTGCCGTTCCTTCCGTTACCCTTGCCTTCCCCTGCTTTCCCTTGCCTTCCTTGCCTTCCGTTACTCGTTGCTTGCCTTCCGTTTATTGCCTAGGCTTGCGTTGTCGTGCCTTAGCCTTGCCTCGCCTGACCGTGCCTTGCCTTGCGTTAGCCTTTCCTTGCCTTGCCGTGCATTGCCTAGCCGTGCGTTGTCGTGCATTAGCCTTGCCTTGCCTCACCGTGCCTTGCTTTGCGTTACCCTTTCCTTGCCTGGCCGTGCATTGCCTAGCCGTGCGTTGCCGTGCCTTAGCCTTGTTTCCCCTTGCCGTGCCGTTCCTTCTGTTACCCTTGCCTTGCCTTGCTTTCCCTTGCCTTCCTTGCCTTCCGTTACTCTTTGCTTGCCTTCCGTGCATTGCCTAGCCTTGCGTTGTCGTGCCTTAGCCTTGCCTCGCGTAACGGTGCCTTGCCTTGCGTTACCCTTTCCTTTCCTTGCCGTGCATTGGCTAGCCCTGCGTTGGCGTGCCTTAGCCTTGTTTCCCCTTACCGTGCCGTTCCTTCCGTTACCCTTGCCTTCCCCTGCTTTCCCTTGCCTTCCTTGCCTTCCGTTACTCTTTGCTTGCCTTCCGTTTATTGCCTAGCCTTGCGTTGTCGTGCCTTAGCCTTGCCGCGCCTTACCGTGCCTTGCCTTGCGTTACCGTTTCCTTGCCTTGCCATGCATTGCCTAGCCTTGCGTTGTCGTGCCTTAGCCTTGCCTTGCCTTGCCGTGCCTTGCCTTGCGTTACCCTTTCCTTGCCTTGCCGTGCATTGCCTAACCGTGCGTTGTCGTGCATCAGCCTTGCCTTGCCTCACCGTGCCTTGCCTTGCGTTACCCTTTCCTTGCCTTGCCGTGCATTGCCTAGCCGTGCGTTGCCGTGCCTTAGCCTTGTTTCCCCTTGCCGTGCCGTTCCTTCTGTTACCCTTGCCTTGCCTTGCTTTCCCTTGCCTTCCTTGCCTTCCGTTACTCTTTGCTTGCCTTCCGTGCATTGCCTAGCCTTGCGTTGTCGTGCATTCGCCTTCCTCCCCGAACCGTGCCTTGCCTTGCGTTACCCTTTCCTTGCCTTGCCCTGCATTGCCTAGCCCTGTGTTGTCGTGCCTTAGCCTTGTTTCCCCTTACCGTGCCGTTCCTTTCGTTACCCTTGCCTTCCCCTGCTTTCCCTTGCCTTCCTTGCCTTCCGTTACTCTTTGCTTGCCTTCCGTGCATTGCCTAGCCTTGCGGTGTCGTGCCTTAGCCTTGCCTCGCCTGACCGTGCCTTGCCTTGAGTTACCCTTTCCTTGCCTTGCCGTGCATTGCCTAGCCGTGCGTTGTCGTGCATTTGCCTTGTCTTGCCTCACCGTGCTTTGCCTTGCGTTACCCTTTCCTTGCCTTGCCGTGCATTGCCTAGCCCTGCAATGTCGTGCCTTAGCTTTGTTTCCCCTTACCGTGCCGTTCCTTTCGTTGCCCTTGCCTTCCCTTGCTTTCCCTTGCCTTCCTTGCCTTCCGTTACTCTTTGCTTGCCTTCCGTTCATTGCCTAGCCTTGCGTTGTCGTGCCTTAGACTTGCCTCGCCTGACCGTGCCTTGCCTTGCGTTACCCTTTCCTTGCCTTGCCGTGCATTGCCTAGCCGTGCGTTGTCGTGCATTTGCCTTGCCTTGCCTCACCGTGCCTTGCCTTGCGTTACCCTTTCCTTGCCTGGCCGTGCATTGCCTAGCCGTGCGTTGTCGTGCATTAGCCTTGTCTTGCCTTACCGTGCCTTGCCTTGCGTTACCCTTTCCTTGCCTGGCCGTGCATTGCCTAGCCGTGCGTTGCCGTGCCTTAGCCTTGTTTCCCCTTGCCGTGCCGTTCCTTCCGGTACCCTTGCCTTGCCTTGCTTTCCCTTGCCTTCCTTGCCTTCCGTTACTCTTTGCTTGCCTTCCGTGCATTGCCTAGCCTTTCGTTGTCGTGCCTTAGCCTTGCCTCGCGTAACGGTGCCTTGCCTTGCGTTACCCTTTCTTTTCCTTGCCGTGCATTGGCTAGCCCTGCGTTGTCGTGCCTTAGCCTTGTTTCCCCTTACCGTGCCGTTCCTTCCGTTACCCTTGCCTTCCCCTGCTTTCCCTTGCCTTCCTTGCCTTCCGTTACTCTTTGCTTGCCTTCCGTTTATTGCCTAGCCTTGCGTTGTCGTGCCTTAGCCTTGCCGCGCCTTACCGTGCCTTGCCTTGGGTTACCCTTTCCTTGCCTTGCCGTGCATTGCCTAGCCTTGCGTTGTCGTGCCTTAGCCTTGCCTCGCCTGACCGTGCCTTGCCTTGCGTTACCCTTTCCTTGCCTTGCCGTGCATTGCCTAGCCGTGCGTTGTCGTGCATCAGCCTTGCCCTACCTCACCGTGCCTTGCCTTGCGTTACCCTTTCCTTGCCTTGCCTTGCATTGCCTAGCCCTGTGTTGTCGTGCCTCAGCCTTGTTTCCCCTTACCGTGCCGTTCCTTTCGTTACCCTTGCCTTCCCCTGCTTTCCCTTGCCTTCCTTGCCTTCGGTTACTCTTTGCTTGCCTTCCGTGCATTGCCTAGCCTTGCGTTGTCGTGCCTTATCCTTGCCTCGCTTGACCGTGCCTTGCCTTGAGTTACCCTTTCCTTGCCTTGCCGTGCATTGCCTAGCCGTGCGTTGTCGTGCATTTGCCTTGTCTTGCCTCACCGTGCTTTGCCTTGCGTTACCCTTTCCTTGCCTTGCCGTGCATTGCCTAGCCCTGCATTGTCGTGCCTTAGCTTTGTTTCCCCTTACCGTGCCGTTCCTTTCGTTGCCCTTGCCTTCCCTTGCTTTCCCTTGCCTTCCTTGCCTTCCGTTACTCTTTGCTTGCCTTCCGTTCATTGCCTAGCCTTGCGTTGTCGTGCCTTAGCCTTGCCTCGCCTGACCGTGCCTTGCCTTGCGTTACCCTTTCCTTGCCTTGCCGTGCATTGCCTAGCCGTGCGTTGTCGTGCATTTGCCTTGCCTTGCCTCACCGTGCCTTGCCTTGCGTTACCCTTTCCTTGCCTGGCCGTGCATTGCCTAGCCGTGCGTTGTCGTGCATTAGCCTTGTCTTGCCTTACCGTGCCTTGCCTTGCGTTACCCTTTCCTTGCCTGGCCGTGCATTGCGTAGCCGTGCGTTGCCGTTCCTTAGCCTTGTTTCCCCTTGCCGTGCCTTGCCTTTTGTTACACTTGCCTTGCCTTGCTTTGCCTTGCCTTCCTTTCCTTCCGTTACTCTTTCCTTGCCTAGCCGTGCACTGCCTAGCCTTGCGTTGTCGTGCATTAGCTTTGCCTCCCCAAACCGTGCCTTGCCTTGCGTTACCATTTCCTTGCCTTGCCCTGCATTGCCTAGCCCTGTGTTGTCGTGCCTTAGTCTTGTTTGCCCTTACCGTGCCGTTCCTTCCGTTACCCTTGCCTTTCCCTGCTTTCCCTAGCCTTCCTTGCCTTCCGTTCCTCTTTGCTTGCCTTCCGTGCATTGCCTAGCCTTGCGTTGTCGTGCCTTAGCCTTGCCTCGCCTGACCGTGCCTTGCCTTGCGTTACCCTTTCCTTGCCTTGCCGTGAATTGCCTAGCCGTGCGTTGTCGTGCATTAGCCTTGTCTTGCCTTACCGTGCCTTGCCTTGCGTTACCCTTACCTTGCTTTGCTTTCCCTTACTTTCATTGCCTTCCGTTACTCTTTGCTTTCCTTCCGTGCATTGCCTAGCCTTGCGTTGTCGTGCCTTAGCCTTGCCTCGCCTGACAGTGCCTTGCCTTGCGTTACCCTTTCCTTGCCTTGCCGTGCATTGCCTAGCCGTGCGTTGCCTTGCCTTAGCCTTGTTTCCCCTTGCCGTGCCGTTCCTTCTGTTACCCTTGCCTTGCCTTGCTTTCCCTTGCCTTCCTTGCCTTCCGTTACTCTTTGCTTGCCTTCCGTGCATTGCCTAGCCTTGCGTTGTCCTGCATTCGCCTTCCTCCCCATACCGTGCCTTGCCTTGCGTTACCCTTTCCTTGCCTTGCCCTGCATTGCCTAGCCCTGTGTTGTCGTGCCTTAGCCTTGTTTCCCCTTACCGTGCCGTTCCTTTCGTTACCCTTGCCTTCCCCTGCTTTCCCTTGCCTTCCTTGCCTTCCGTTACTCTTTGCTTGCCTTCCGTGCATTGCCTAGCCTTGCGTTGTCGTGCCTTAGCCTTGCCTCGCCTGACCGTGCCTTGCCTTGAGTTACCCTTTCCTTGCATTGCCGTGCATTGCCTAGCCGTGCGTTGTCGTGCATTTGCCTTGTCTTGCCTCACCGTGATTTGCCTTGCGTTACCCTTTCCTTGCCTTGCCGTGCATTGCCTAGCCCTGCATTGTCGTGCCTTAGCTTTGTTTCCCCTTACCGTGCCGTTCCTTTCGTTGCCCTTGCCTTCCCTTGCTTTCCCTTGCCTTCCTTGCCTTCCGTTACTCTTTGCTTGCCTTCCGTTCATTGCCTAGCCTTGCGTTGTCGTGCCTTTTACTTGCCTCGCCTGACCGTGCCTTGCCTTGCGTTACCCTTTCCTTGCCTTGCCGTGCATTGCCTAGCCGAGCGTTGTCGTGCATTTGCCTTGCCTTGCCTCACCGTGCCTTGCCTTGCGTTACCCTTTCCTTGCCTGGCCGTGCATTGCCTAGCCGTGCGTTTTCGTGCATTAGCCTTGCCTTGCCTTACCGTGCCTTGCCTTGCGTTACCCTTTCCTTGCCTGGCCGTGCATTGCCTAGCCTTGCGTTGTCGTGCCTTAGCCTTGTTTCCCCTTGCCGTGCCGTTCCTTCGGTTACCCTTGCCTTGCCTTGCTTTCCCTTGCCTTCCTTGCCTTCCGTTACTCTTTGCTTGCCTTCCGTGCATTGCCTAGCCTTGCGTTGTCGTGCCTCAGACTTGCCTTGCCTGACGGTGCCTTGCCTTGCGTTACCCTTTCCTTTCCTTGCCGTGCATTGGCTAGCCCTGCGTTGTCGTGCCTTAGCCTTGTTTCCCCTTACCGTGCCGTTCCTTCCGTTACCCTTGCCTTCCCCTGCTTTCCCTTGCCTTCCTTGCCTTCCGTTACTCTTTGCTTGCCTTCCGTTTATTGCCTAGCCTTGCGTTGTCGTGCCTTAGCCTTGCCTCGCCTGACCGTGCCTTGCCTTGGGTTACCCTTTCCTTGCCTAGCCGTGCATTGCCTAGCCTTGCGTTGTCGTGTCTTAGCCTTGCCTCGCCTGACCGTGCCTTGCCTTGCGTTACCCTTTCCTTGCCTTGCCGTGCATTGCCTAGCCGTGCGTTGTCGTGCATCAGCCTTGCCTTGCCTCACCGTGCCTTGCCTTGCGTTACCCTTTCCTTGCCTTGCCCTGCATTGCCTAGCCCTGTGTTGTCGTGCCTTAGTCTTGTTTGCCCTTACCGTGCCGTTCCTTCCGTTACCCTTGCCTTTCCCTGCTTTCCCTAGCCTTCCTTGCCTTCCGTTCCTCTTTGCTTGCCTTCCGTGCATTGCCTAGCCTTGCGTTGTGGTGCCTTAGCCTTGCCTCGCCTGACCGTGCCTTGCCTTGCGTTACCCTTTCCTTGCCTTGCCGTGAATTGCCTAGCCGTGCGTTGTCGTGCATCAGCCTTGCCTTGCCTCACCGTGCCTTGCCTTGCGTTACCCTCAACTTGCCTTGCTTTCCCTTCCTTTCATTGCCTTCCGTTACTCTTTGCTTTCCTTCCGTGCATTGCCTAGCCTTGCGTTGTCGTGCCTTAGCCTTGCCTCGCCTGACAGTGCCTTGCCTTGCGTTACCCTTTCCTTGCCTTGCCGTGCATTGCCTAGCCGTGCGTTGCCGTGCCGTAGCCTTGTTTCCCCTTGCCGTGCCGTTCCTTCCGTTACCCTTGCCTTGCCTTGCTTTCCCTTGCCTTCCTTGCCTTCCGTTACTCTTTGCTTGCCTTCCGTGCATTGCCTAGCCTTGCGTTGTCGTGCCTTAGCCTTGCCTCGAGTAACGGTGCCTTGCCTTGCTTTACCCTTTCCTTTCCTTGCCGTGCATTGGCTAGCCCTGCGTTGTCGTGCCTTAGCCTTGTTTCCCCTTACCGTGCCGTTCCTTCCGTTACCCTTGCCTTCCCCTGCTTTCCCTTGCCTTCCTTGCCTTCCGTTACTCGTTGCTTGCCTTCCGTTTATTGCCTAGGCTTGCGTTGTCGTGCCTTAGCCTTGCCTCGCCTGACCGTGCCTTGCCTTGCGTTACCCTTTCCGTGCCTTGCCGTGCATTGCCTAGCCGTGCGTTGTCGTGCATCAGCCTTGCCTTGCCTCACCGTGCCTTGCTTTGCGTTACCCTTTCCTTGCCTTGCCGTGCATTTCTAGCCGTGCGTTGCCGTGCCTTAGCCTTGTTTCCCCTTGCCGTGCCGTTCCTTCTGTTACCCTTGCCTTGCCTTGCTTTCCCTTGCCTTCCTTGCCTTCCGTTACTCTTTGCTTGCCTTCCGTGCATTGCCTAGCCTTGCGTTGTCGTGCCTTAGCCTTGCCTCGCGTAACGGTGCCTTGCCTTGCGTTACCCTTTCCTTTCCTTGCCGTGCATTGGCTAGCCCTGCGTTGGCGTGCCTTAGCCTTGTTTCCCCTTACCGTGCCGTTCCTTCCGTTACCCTTGCCTTCCCCTGCTTTCCCTTGCCTTCCTTGCCTTCCGTTACTCTTTGCTTGCCTTCCGTTTATTGCCTAGCCTTGCGTTGTCGTGCCTTAGCCTTGCCGCGCCTTACCGTGCCTTGCCTTGCGTTACCCTTTCCTTGCCTTGCCATGCATTGCCTAGCCTTGCGTTGTCGTGCCTTAGCCTTGCCTCGCCTGACTGTGCCTTGCCTTGCGTTACCCTTTCCTTGCCTTGCCGTGCATTGCCTAACCGTGCGTTGTCGTGCATCAGCCTTGCCTTGCCTCACCGTGCCTTGCCTTGCGTTACCCTTTCCTTGCCTTGCCGTGCATTGCCTAGCCGTGCGTTGCCGTGCCTTAGCCTTGTTTCCCCTTGCCGTGCCGTTCCTTCTGTTACCCTTGCCTTGCCTTGCTTTCCCTTGCCTTCCTTGCCTTCCGTTACTCTTTGCTTGCCTTCCGTGCATTGCCTAGCCTTGCGTTGTCGTGCATTCGCCTTCCTCCCCGAACCGTGCCTTGCCTTGCGTTACCCTTTCCTTGCCTTGCCCTGCATTGCCTAGCCCTGTGTTGTCGTGCCTTAGCCTTGTTTCCCCTTACCGTGCCGTTCCTTTCGTTACCCTTGCCTTCCCCTGCTTTCCCTTGCCCTCCTTGCCTTCCGTTACTCTTTGCTTGCCTTCCGTGCATTGCCTAGCCTTGCGTTGTCGTGCCTTAGCCTTGCCTCGCCTGACCGTGCCTTGCCTTGAGTTACCCTTTCCTTGCCTTGCCGTGCATTGCCTAGCCGTGCGTTGTCGTGCATTTGCCTTGTCTTGCCTCACCGTGCTTTGCCTTGCGTTACCCTTTCCTTGCCTTGCCGTGCATTGCCTAGCCCTGCTTTGTCCTGCCTTAGCTTTGTTTCCCCTTACCGTGCCGTTCCTTTCGTTGCCCTTGCCTTCCCTTGCTTTCCCTTGCCTTCCTTGCCTTCCGTTACTCTTTGCTTGCCTTCCGTTCATTGCCTAGCCTTGCGTTGTCGTGCCTTAGCCTTGCCTCGCCTGACCGTGCCTTGCCTTGCGTTACCCTTTCCTTGCCTTGCCGTGCATTGCCTACCCGTGCGTTGTCGTGCATTTGCCTTGCCTTGCCTCACCGTGCCTTGCCTTGCGTTACCCTTTCCTTGCCTGGCCGTGCATTGCCTAGCCGTGCGTTGTCGTGCATTTGCCTTGTCTTGCCTTACCGTGCCTTGCCTTGCGTTACCCTTTCCTTGCCTGGCCGTGCATTGCGTAGCCGTGCGTTGCCGTTCCTTAGCCTTGTTTCCCCTTGCCGTGCCTTGCCTTTTGTTACACTTGCCTTGCCTTGCTTTGCCTTGCCTTCCTTTCCTTCCGTTACTCTTTCCTTGCCTAGCCGTGCACTGCCTAGCCTTGCGTTGTCGTGCATTAGCTTTGCCTCCCCAAACCGTGCCTTGCCTTGCGTTACCATTTCCTTGCCTTGCCCTGCATTGCCTAGCCCTGTGTTGTCGTGCCTTAGTCTTGTTTGCCCTTACCGTGCCGTTGCTTCCGTTACCTTTGCCTTTCCCTGCTTTCCCTAGCCTTCCTTGCCTTCCGTTCCTCTTTGCTTGCCTTCCGTGCATTGCCTAGCCTTGCGTTGTCGTGCCTTAGCCTTGCCTCGCCTGACCGTGCCTTGCCTTGCGTTACCCTTTCCTTGCCTTGCCGTGAATTGCCTAGCCGTGCGTTGTCGTGCATCAGCCTTGCCTTGCCTCACCGTGCCTTGCCTTGCGTTACCCTTACCTTGCCTTGCTTTCCCTTCCTTTCATTGCTTTCCGTTAGTCTTTGCTTTCCTTCCGTGCATTGCCTAGCCTTGCGTGGTCGTGCCTTAGCCTTGCCTCGCCTGACCGTGCCTTGCCTTGCGTTACCCTTTCCTTGCCTTGCCGTGCATTGCTTAGCCGTGCGTTGCCGTGCCTTAGCCTTGTTTCCCCTTGCCGTGCCGTTCCTTCCGTTACCCTTGCCTTGCCTTGCTTTCCCTTGCCTTCCTTGCCTTCCGTTACTCTTTGCTTGCCTTCCGTGCATTGCCTAGCCTTGCGTTGTCGTGCCTTAGCCTTGCCTCGAGTAACGGTGCCTTGCCTTGCTTTACCCTTTCCTTTCCTTGCCGTGCATTGGCTAGCCCTGCGTTGTCGTGCCTTAGCCTTGTTTCCCCTTACCGTGCCGTTCCTTCCGTTACCCTTGCCTTCCCCTGCTTTCCCTTGCCTTCCTTGCCTTCCGTTACTCGTTGCTTGCCTTCCGTTTATTGCCTAGCCTTGCGTTGTCGTGCCTTAGCCTTGCCTCGCCTGACCGTGCCTTGCCTTGCGTTACCCTTTCCTTGCCTTGCCGTGAATTGCCTAGACGTGCGTTGTCGTGCATCCGCCTTGCCTTGCCTCACCGTGCCTTGCTTTGCGTTACCCTTTCCTTGCCTTGCCGTGCATTGCCTAGCCGTGCGTTGTCGTGCCTTAGCCTTGTTTCCCCTTGCCGTGCCGTTCCTTCCGTTACCCTTGCCTTGCCTTGCTTTCCCTTGCCTTCCTTGCCTTCCGTTACTCTTTGCTTGCCTTCCGTGCATTGCCTAGCCTTGCGTTGTCGTGCCTTAGCCTTGCCTCGCGTAACGGTGCCTTGCCTTGCGTTACCCTTTCCTTTCCTTGCCGTGCATTGCCTAGCCCTGCGTTGGCGTGCCTTAGCCTTGTTTCCCCTTACCGTGCCGTTCCTTCCGTTACCCTTGCTTTCCCCTGCTTTCCCTTGCCTTCCTTGCCTTCCGTTACTCTTTGCTTGCCTTCCGTTTATTGCCTAGCCTTGCGTTGTCGTGCCTTAGCCTTGCCGCGCCTTACCGTGCCTTGCCTTGCGTTACCCTTTCCTTGCCTTCCATGCATTGCCTAGCCTTGCGTTGTCGTGCCTTAGCCTTATCTCGCCTGACCGTTCCTTCCCTTGCTTTACCCTTTCCTTGCCTTGCCGTGCATTGCCTAACCGTGCGTTGTCGTGCCTTAGCCTTGCCTCGCCTGACCGTGCCTTGCCTTGCGTTACCCTTTCCTTGCCTTGCCGTGCATTGCCTAGCCGTGCGTTGTCGTGCCTTAGCCTTGTTTCCCCTTGCCGTGCCGTTCCTTCGGTTACCCTTGCCTTGCCTTGCTTTCCCTTGCCTTCCTTGCCTTCCGTTACTCTTTGCTTGCCTTCCGTGCATTGCCTAGCCTTGCGTTGTCGTGCATTCGCCTTCCTCCCCGAACCGTGCCTTGCCTTGCGTTACCCTTTCCTTGCCTTGCCCTGCATTGCCTAGCCCTGTGTTGTCGTGCCTTAGCCTTGTTTCCCCTTACCGTGCCGTTCCTTTCGTTACCCTTGCCTTCCCCTGCTTTCCCTTGCCTTCCTTGCCTTCCGTTACTCTTTGCTTGCCTTCCGTGCATTGCCTAGCCTTGCGTTGTCGTGCCTTATCCTTGCTTCGCCTGACCATGCCTTGCCTTGAGTTACCCTTTCCTTGCCTTGCCGTGCATTGCCTAGCCGTGCGTTGTCGTGCATTTGCCTTGTCTTGCCTCACCGTGCTTTGCCTTGCGTTACCCTTTCCTTGCCTTGCCGTGCATTGCCTAGCCCTGCATTGTCGTGCCTTAGCTTTGTTTCCCCTTACCGTGCCGTTCCTTTCGTTGCCCTTGCCTTCCCTTGCTTTCCCTTGCCTTCCTTGCCTTCCGTTACTCTTTGCTTGCCTTCCGTTCATTGCCAAGCCTTGCGTTGTCGTGCCTTAGCCTTGCCTCGCCTGACCGTGCCTTGCCTTGCGTTACCCTTTCCTTGCCTTGCCGTGCATTGCCTAGCCGTGCGTTGTCGTGCATTTGCCTTGCCTTGCCTCACCGTGCCTTGCCTTGCGTTACCCTTTCCTTGCCTTTCCGTGCATTGCCTAGCCGTGCGTTGTCGTGCATTAGCCTTGTCTTGCCTTACCGTGCCTTGCCTTGCGTTACCCTTTCCTTGCCTGGCCGTGCATTGCGTAGCCGTGCGTTGCCGTTCCTTAGCCTTGTTTCCCCTTGCCGTGCCTTGCCTTTTGTTACACTTGCCTTGCCTTGCTTTGCCTTGCCTTCCTTTCCTTCCGTTACTCTTTCCTTGCCTAGCCGTGCACTGCCTAGCCTTGCGTTGTCGTGCATTAGCTTTGCCTCCCCAAACCGTGCCTTGCCTTGCGTTACCATTTCCTTGCCTTGCCCTGCATTGCCTAGCCCTGTGTTGTCGTGCCTTAGTCTTGTTGGCCCTTACCGTGCCGTTCCTTCCGTTACCCTTGCCTTTCCCTGCTTTCCCTAGCCTTCCTTGCCTTCCGTTCCTCTTTGCTTGCCTTCCGTGCATTGCCTAGCCTTGCGTTGTCGTGCCTTAGCCTTGCCTCGCCTGACCGTGCCTTGCCTTGCGTTACCCTTTCCTTGCCTTGCCGTGAATTGCCTAGCCGTGCGTTGTCGTGCATTAGCCTTGTCTTGCCTTACCGTGCCTTGCCTTGCGTTACCCTTACCTTGCTTTGCTTTCCCTTACTTTCATTGCCTTCCGTTACTCTTTGCTTTCCTTCCGTGCATTGCCTAGTCTTGCGTTGTCGTGCCTTAGCCTTGCCTCGCCTGACAGTGCCTTGCCTTGCGTTACCCTTTCCTTGCCTTGCCGTGCATTGCCTAGCCGTGCGTTGCCGTGCCTTAGCCTTGTTTCCCCTTGCCGTGCCGTTCATTCTGTTACCCTTGCCTTGCCTTGCTTTCCCTTGCCTTCCTTGCCTTCCGTTACTCTTTGCTTGCCTTCCGTGCATTGCCTAGCCTTGCGTTGTCCTGCATTCGCCTTCCTCCCCATACCGTGCCTTGCCTTGCGTTACCCTTTCCTTGCCTTGCCCTGCATTGCCTAGCCCTGTGTTGTCGTGCCTTAGCCTTGTTTCCCCTTACCGTGCCGTTCCTTTCGTTACCCTTGCCTTCCCCTGCTTTCCCTTGCCTTCCTTGCCTTCCGTTACTCTTTGCTTGCCTTCCGTGCATTGCCTAGCCTTGCGTTGTCGTGCCTTAGCCTTGCCTCGCCTGACCGTGCCTTGCCTTGAGTTACCCTTTCCTTGCATTGCCGTGCATTGCCTAGCCGTGCGTTGTCGTGCATTTGCCTTGTCTTGCCTCACCGTGATTTGCCTTGCGTTACCCTTTCCTTGCCTTGCCGTGCATTGCCTAGCCCTGCATTGTCGTGCCTTAGCTTTGTTTCCCCTTACCGTGCCGTTCCTTTCGTTGCCCTTGCCTTCCCTTGCTTTCCCTTGCCTTCCTTGCCTTCCGTTACTCTTTGCTTGCCTTCCGTTCATTGCCTAGCCTTGCGTTGTCGTGCCTTTTACTTGCCTCGCCTGACCGTGCCTTGCCTTGCGTTACCCTTTCCTTGCCTTGCCGTGCATTGCCTAGCCGAGCGTTGTCGTGCATTTGCCTTGCCTTGCCTCACCGTGCCTTGCCTTGCGTTACCCTTTCCTTGCCTGGCCGTGCATTGCCTAGCCGTGCGTTTTCGTGCATTAGCCTTGTCTTGCCTTACCGTGCCTTGCCTTGCGCTACCCTTTCCTTGCCTGGCCGTGCATTGCCTAGCCGTGCGTTGCCGTGCCTTAGCCTTGTTTCCCCTTGCCGTGCCGTTCCTTCCGGTACCCTTGCCTTGCCTTGCTTTCCCTTGCCTTCCTTGCCTTCCGTTACTCTTTGCTTGCCTTCCGTGCATTGCCTAGCCTTGCGTTGTCGTGCCTCAGACTTGCCTCGCGTAACGGTGCCTTGCCTTGCGTTACCCTTTCCTTTCCTTGCCGTGCATTGGCTAGCCCTGCGTTGTCGTGCCTTAGCCTTGTTTCCCCTTACCGTGCCGTTCCTTCCGTTACCCTTGCCTTCCCCTGCTTTCCCTTGCCTTCCTTGCCTTCCGTTACTCTTTGCTTGCCTTCCGTTTATTGCCTAGCCTTGCGTAGTCGTGCCTTAGCCTTGCCGCGCCTTACCGTGTCTTGCCTTGGGTTACCCTTTCCTTGCCTAGCCGTGCATTGCCTAGCCTTGCGTTGTCGTGTCTTAGCCTTGCCTCGCCTGACCGTGCCTTGCCTTGCGTTACCCTTTCCTTGCCTTGCCGTGCATTGCCTAGCCGTGCGTTGTCGTGCATCAGCCTTGCCTTGCCTCACCGTGCCTTGCCTTGCGTTACCCTTTCCTTGCCTTGCCCTGCATTGCCTAGCCCTGTGTTGTCGTGCCTTAGTCTTGTTTGCCCTTACCGTGCCGTTCCTTCCGTTACCCTTGCCTTTCCCTGCTTTCCCTAGCCTTCCTTGCCTTCCGTTCCTCTTTGCTTGCCTTGCCGTGAATTGCCTAGCCGTGCGTTGTCGTGCATCAGCCTTGCCTTGCCTCACCGTGCCTTGCCTTGCGTTACCCTCAACTTGCCTTGCTTTCCCTTCCTTTCATTGCCTTCCGTTACTCTTTGCTTTCCTTCCGTGCATTGCCTAGCCTTGCGTTGTCGTGCCTTAGCCTTGCCTCGCCTGACAGTGCCTTGTCTTGCGTTACCCTTTCCTTGCCTTGTCGTGCATTGCCTAGCCGTGCGTTGCCGTGCCTTAGCCTTGTTTCCCCTTACCGTGCCGTTCCTTCCGTTACCCTTGCCTTCCCCTGCTTTCCTTTGCCTTCCTTGCCTTCCGTTACTCTTTGCTTGCCTTCCGTTTATTGCCTAGCCTTGCGTTGTCGTGCCTTAGCCTTGCCGCGCCTTACCGTGCCTTGCCTTGCGTTACCCTTTCCTTGCCTTGCCGTGCATTGCCTAGCCTTGCGTTGTCGTGCCTTAGCCTTGCCTCGCCTGACCGTGCCTTGCCTTGCGTTACCCTTTCCTTGCCTTGCCGTTCATTGCCTAGCCGTGCGTTGCCGTGCCTTAGCCTTGTTTCCCCTTGCTGTGCCGTTCCTTCCGTTACCCTTGCCTTGCCTTGCTTTCCCTTGCCTTCCTTGCCTTCCGTTACTCTTTGCTTGCCTTCCGTGCATTGCCTAGCCTTGCGTTGTCGTGCCTTAGCCTTGCCTCGCGTAAACGGTGCCTTGCCTTGCTTTACCCTTTCCTTTCCTTGCCGTGCATTGGCTAGCCCTGCGTTGTCGTGCCTTAGCCTTGTTTCCCCTTACCGTGCCGTTCCTTCCGTTACCCTTGCCTTCCCCTGCTTTCCCTTGCCTTCCTTGCCTTCCGTTACTCGTTGCTTGCCTTCCGTTTATTGCCTAGGCTTGCGTTGTCGTGCCTTAGCCTTGCCTCGCCTGACCGTGCCTTGCCTTGCGTTACCCTTTCCGTGCCTTGCCGTGCATTGCCTAGCCGTGCGTTGTCGTGCATCAGCCTTGCCTTGCCTCACCGTGCCTTGCCTTGCGTTACCCTTTCCTTGCCTTGCCGTGCATTGCCTAGCGGTGCGTTGCCGTGCCTTAGCCTTGTTTCCCCTTGCCGTGCCGTTCCTTCTGTTACCCTTGCCTTGCTTTGCTTTCCCTTGCCTTCCTTGCCTTCCGTTACTCTTTGCTTGCCTTCCGTGCATTGCCTAGCCTTGCGTTGTCGTGCATTCGCGTTCCTCCCCAAACCGTGCCTTGATTTGCGTTACCCTTTCCTTGCCTTGCCCTGCATTGCCTAGCCCTGTGTTGTCGTGCTTTAGCCTTGTTTCCCCTTACCGTGCCGTTCCTTTCGTTACCCTTGCCTTCCCCTGCTTTCCCTTGCCCTCCTTGCCTTCCGTTACTCTTTGCTTGCCTTCCGTGCATTGCCTAGCCTTGCGTTGTCGTGCCTTAGCCTTGCCTCGCCTGACCGTGCCTTGCCTTGAGTTACCCTTTCTTTGCCTTGCCGTGCATTGCCTAGCCGTGCGTTGTCGTGCATTTGCCTTGTCTTGCCTCACCGTGCTTTGCCTTGCGTTACCCTTTCCTTGCCTTGCCGTGCATTGCCTAGCCCTGCTTTGTCCTGCCTTAGCTTTGTTTCCCCTTACCGTGCCGTTCCTTTCGTTGCCCTTGCCTTCCCTTGCTTTCCCTTGCCTTCCTTGCCTTCCGTTACTCTTTGCTTGCCTTCCGTTCATTGCCTAGCCTTGCGTTGTCGTGCCTTAGCCTTGCCTCGCCTGACCGTGCCTTGCCTTGCGTTACCCTTTCCTTGCCTTGCCGTGCATTGCCTACCCGTGCGTTGTCGTGCATTTGCCTTGCCTTGCCTCACCGTGCCTTGCCTTGCGTTACCCTTTCCTTGCCTGGCCGTGCATTGCCTAGCCGTGCGTTGTCGTGCATTTGCCTTGTCTTGCCTTACCGTGCCTTGCCTTGCGTTACCCTTTCCTTGCCTGGCCGTGCATTGCGTAGCCGTGCGTTGCCGTTCCTTAGCCTTGTTTCCCCTTGCCGTGCCTTGCCTTTTGTTACACTTGCCTTGCCTTGCTTTGCCTTGCCTTCCTTTCCTTCCGTTACTCTTTCCTTGCCTAGCCGTGCACTGCCTAGCCTTGCGTTGTCGTGCATTAGCTTTGCCTCCCCAAACCGTGCCTTGCCTTGCGTTACCATTTCCTTGCCTTGCCCTGCATTGCCTAGCCCTGTGTTGTCGTGCCTTAGTCTTGTTTGCCCTTACCGTGCCGTTGCTTCCGTTACCTTTGCCTTTCCCTGCTTTCCCTAGCCTTCCTTGCCTTCCGTTCCTCTTTGCTTGCCTTCCGTGCATTGCCTAGCCTTGCGTTGTCGTGCCTTAGCCTTGCCTCGCCTGACCGTGCCTTGCCTTGCGTTACCCTTTCCTTGCCTTGCCGTGAATTGCCTAGCCGTGCGTTGTCGTGCATTAGCCTTGTCTTGCCTTACCGTGCCTTGCCTTGCGTTACCCTTACCTTGCTTTGCTTTCCCTTACTTTCATTGCCTTCCGTTACTCTTTGCTTTCCTTCCGTGCATTGCCTAGCCTTGCGTTGTCGTGCCTTAGCCTTGCCTCGCCTGACAGTGCCTTGCCTTGCGTTACCCTTTCCTTGCCTTGCCGTGCATTGCCTAGCCGTGCGTTGCCGTGCCTTAGCCTTGTTTCCCCTTGCCGTGCCGTTCATTCTGTTACCCTTGCCTTGCCTTGCTTTCCCTTGCCTTCCTTGCCTTCCGTTACTCTTTGCTTGCCTTCCGTGCATTGCCTAGCCTTGCGTTGTCCTGCATTCGCCTTCCTCCCCATACCGTGCCTTGCCTTGCGTTACCCTTTCCTTGCCTTGCCCTGCATTGCCTAGCCCTGTGTTGTCGTGCCTTAGCCTTGTTTCCCCTTACCGTGCCGTTCCTTTCGTTACCCTTGCCTTCCCCTGCTTTCCCTTGCCTTCCTTGCCTTCCGTTACTCTTTGCTTGCCTTCCGTGCATTGCCTAGCCTTGCGTTGTCGTGCCTTAGCCTTGCCTCGCCTGACCGTGCCTTGCCTTGAGTTACCCTTTCCTTGCATTGCCGTGCATTGCCTAGCCGTGCGTTGTCGTGCATTTGCCTTGTCTTGCCTCACCGTGATTTGCCTTGCGTTACCCTTTCCTTGCCTTGCCGTGCATTGCCTAGCCCTGCATTGTCGTGCCTTAGCTTTGTTTCCCCTTACCGTGCCGTTCCTTTCGTTGCCCTTGCCTTCCCTTGCTTTCCCTTGCCTTCCTTGCCTTCCGTTACTCTTTGCTTGCCTTCCGTTCATTGCCTAGCCTTGCGTTGTCGTGCCTTTTACTTGCCTCGCCTGACCGTGCCTTGCCTTGCGTTACCCTTTCCTTGCCTTGCCGTGCATTGCCTAGCCGAGCGTTGTCGTGCATTTGCCTTGCCTTGCCTCACCGTGCCTTGCCTTGCGTTACCCTTTCCTTGCCTGGCCGTGCATTGCCTAGCCGTGCGTTTTCGTGCATTAGCCTTGTCTTGCCTTACCGTGCCTTGCCTTGCGCTACCCTTTCCTTGCCTGGCCGTGCATTGCCTAGCCGTGCGTTGCCGTGCCTTAGCCTTGTTTCCCCTTGCCGTGCCGTTCCTTCCGGTACCCTTGCCTTGCCTTGCTTTCCCTTGCCTTCCTTGCCTTCCGTTACTCTTTGCTTGCCTTCCGTGCATTGCCTAGCCTTGCGTTGTCGTGCCTCAGACTTGCCTCGCGTAACGGTGCCTTGCCTTGCGTTACCCTTTCCTTTCCTTGCCGTGCATTGGCTAGCCCTGCGTTGTCGTGCCTTAGCCTTGTTTCCCCTTACCGTGCCGTTCCTTCCGTTACCCTTGCCTTCCCCTGCTTTCCCTTGCCTTCCTTGCCTTCCGTTACTCTTTGCTTGCCTTCCGTTTATTGCCTAGCCTTGCGTAGTCGTGCCTTAGCCTTGCCGCGCCTTACCGTGTCTTGCCTTGGGTTACCCTTTCCTTGCCTAGCCGTGCATTGCCTAGCCTTGCGTTGTCGTGTCTTAGCCTTGCCTCGCCTGACCGTGCCTTGCCTTGCGTTACCCTTTCCTTGCCTTGCCGTGCATTGCCTAGCCGTGCGTTGTCGTGCATCAGCCTTGCCTTGCCTCACCGTGCCTTGCCTTGCGTTACCCTTTCCTTGCCTTGCCCTGCATTGCCTAGCCCTGTGTTGTCGTGCCTTAGTCTTGTTTGCCCTTACCGTGCCGTTCCTTCCGTTACCCTTGCCTTTCCCTGCTTTCCCTAGCCTTCCTTGCCTTCCGTTCCTCTTTGCTTGCCTTGCCGTGAATTGCCTAGCCGTGCGTTGTCGTGCATCAGCCTTGCCTTGCCTCACCGTGCCTTGCCTTGCGTTACCCTCAACTTGCCTTGCTTTCCCTTCCTTTCATTGCCTTCCGTTACTCTTTGCTTTCCTTCCGTGCATTGCCTAGCCTTGCGTTGTCGTGCCTTAGCCTTGCCTCGCCTGACAGTGCCTTGTCTTGCGTTACCCTTTCCTTGCCTTGTCGTGCATTGCCTAGCCGTGCGTTGCCGTGCCTTAGCCTTGTTTCCCCTTACCGTGCCGTTCCTTCCGTTACCCTTGCCTTCCCCTGCTTTCCTTTGCCTTCCTTGCCTTCCGTTACTCTTTGCTTGCCTTCCGTTTATTGCCTAGCCTTGCGTTGTCGTGCCTTAGCCTTGCCGCGCCTTACCGTGCCTTGCCTTGCGTTACCCTTTCCTTGCCTTGCCGTGCATTGCCTAGCCTTGCGTTGTCGTGCCTTAGCCTTGCCTCGCCTGACCGTGCCTTGCCTTGCGTTACCCTTTCCTTGCCTTGCCGTTCATTGCCTAGCCGTGCGTTGCCGTGCCTTAGCCTTGTTTCCCCTTGCTGTGCCGTTCCTTCCGTTACCCTTGCCTTGCCTTGCTTTCCCTTGCCTTCCTTGCCTTCCGTTACTCTTTGCTTGCCTTCCGTGCATTGCCTAGCCTTGCGTTGTCGTGCCTTAGCCTTGCCTCGCGTAAACGGTGCCTTGCCTTGCTTTACCCTTTCCTTTCCTTGCCGTGCATTGGCTAGCCCTGCGTTGTCGTGCCTTAGCCTTGTTTCCCCTTACCGTGCCGTTCCTTCCGTTACCCTTGCCTTCCCCTGCTTTCCCTTGCCTTCCTTGCCTTCCGTTACTCGTTGCTTGCCTTCCGTTTATTGCCTAGGCTTGCGTTGTCGTGCCTTAGCCTTGCCTCGCCTGACCGTGCCTTGCCTTGCGTTACCCTTTCCGTGCCTTGCCGTGCATTGCCTAGCCGTGCGTTGTCGTGCATCAGCCTTGCCTTGCCTCACCGTGCCTTGCCTTGCGTTACCCTTTCCTTGCCTTGCCGTGCATTGCCTAGCGGTGCGTTGCCGTGCCTTAGCCTTGTTTCCCCTTGCCGTGCCGTTCCTTCTGTTACCCTTGCCTTGCTTTGCTTTCCCTTGCCTTCCTTGCCTTCCGTTACTCTTTGCTTGCCTTCCGTGCATTGCCTAGCCTTGCGTTGTCGTGCATTCGCGTTCCTCCCCAAACCGTGCCTTGATTTGCGTTACCCTTTCCTTGCCTTGCCCTGCATTGCCTAGCCCTGTGTTGTCGTGCTTTAGCCTTGTTTCCCCTTACCGTGCCGTTCCTTTCGTTACCCTTGCCTTCCCCTGCTTTCCCTTGCCCTCCTTGCCTTCCGTTACTCTTTGCTTGCCTTCCGTGCATTGCCTAGCCTTGCGTTGTCGTGCCTTAGCCTTGCCTCGCCTGACCGTGCCTTGCCTTGAGTTACCCTTTCTTTGCCTTGCCGTGCATTGCCTAGCCGTGCGTTGTCGTGCATTTGCCTTGTCTTGCCTCACCGTGCTTTGCCTTGCGTTACCCTTTCCTTGCCTTGCCGTGCATTGCCTAGCCCTGCTTTGTCCTGCCTTAGCTTTGTTTCCCCTTACCGTGCCGTTCCTTTCGTTGCCCTTGCCTTCCCTTGCTTTCCCTTGCCTTCCTTGCCTTCCGTTACTCTTTGCTTGCCTTCCGTTCATTGCCTAGCCTTGCGTTGTCGTGCCTTAGCCTTGCCTCGCCTGACCGTGCCTTGCCTTGCGTTACCCTTTCCTTGCCTTGCCGTGCATTGCCTACCCGTGCGTTGTCGTGCATTTGCCTTGCCTTGCCTCACCGTGCCTTGCCTTGCGTTACCCTTTCCTTGCCTGGCCGTGCATTGCCTAGCCGTGCGTTGTCGTGCATTTGCCTTGTCTTGCCTTACCGTGCCTTGCCTTGCGTTACCCTTTCCTTGCCTGGCCGTGCATTGCGTAGCCGTGCGTTGCCGTTCCTTAGCCTTGTTTCCCCTTGCCGTGCCTTGCCTTTTGTTACACTTGCCTTGCCTTGCTTTGCCTTGCCTTCCTTTCCTTCCGTTACTCTTTCCTTGCCTAGCCGTGCACTGCCTAGCCTTGCGTTGTCGTGCATTAGCTTTGCCTCCCCAAACCGTGCCTTGCCTTGCGTTACCATTTCCTTGCCTTGCCCTGCATTGCCTAGCCCTGTGTTGTCGTGCCTTAGTCTTGTTTGCCCTTACCGTGCCGTTGCTTCCGTTACCTTTGCCTTTCCCTGCTTTCCCTAGCCTTCCTTGCCTTCCGTTCCTCTTTGCTTGCCTTCCGTGCATTGCCTAGCCTTGCGTTGTCGTGCCTTAGCCTTGCCTCGCCTGACCGTGCCTTGCCTTGCGTTACCCTTTCCTTGCCTTGCCGTGAATTGCCTAGCCGTGCGTTGTCGTGCATCAGCCTTGCCTTGCCTCACCGTGCCTTGCCTTGCGTTACCCTTACCTTGCCTTGCTTTCCCTTCCTTTCATTGCTTTCCGTTAGTCTTTGCTTTCCTTCCGTGCATTGCCTAGCCTTGCGTTGTCGTGCCTTAGCCTTGCCTCGCCTGACAGTGCCTTGCCTTGCGTTACCCTTTCCTTGCCTTGCCGTGCATTGCCTAGCCGTGCGTTGCCGTGCCGTAGCCTTGTTTCCCCTTGCCGTGCCGTTCCTTCCGTTACCCTTGCCTTGCCTTGCTTTCCCTTGCCTTCCTTGCCTTCCGTTACTCTTTGCTTGCCTTCCGTGCATTGCCTAGCCTTGCGTTGTCGTGCCTTAGCCTTGCCTCGAGTAACGGTGCCTTGCCTTGCTTTACCCTTTCCTTTCCTTGCCGTGCATTGGCTAGCCCTGCGTTGTCGTGCCTTAGCCTTGTTTCCCCTTACCGTGCCGTTCCTTCCGTTACCCTTGCCTTCCCCTGCTTTCCCTTGCCTTCCTTGCCTTCCGTTACTCGTTGCTTGCCTTCCGTTTATTGCCTAGGCTTGCGTTGTCGTGCCTTAGCCTTGCCTCGCCTGACCGTGCCTTGCCTTGCGTTACCCTTTCCGTGCCTTGCCGTGCATTGCCTAGCCGTGCGTTGTCGTGCATCAGCCTTGCCTTGCCTCACCGTGCCTTGCCTTGCGTTACCCTTTCCTTGCCTTGCCGTGCATTGCCTAGCCGTGCGTTGCCGTGCCTTAGCCTTGTTTCCCCTTGCCGTGCCGTTCCTTCTGTTACCCTTGCCTTGCCTTGCTTTCCCTTGCCTTCCTTGCCTTCCGTTACTCTTTGCTTGCCTTCCGTGCATTGCCTAGCCTTGCGTTGTCGTGCATTCGCCTTCCTCCCCAAACCGTGCCTTGCCTTGCGTTACCCTTTCCTTGCCGTGCCCTGCATTGCCTAGCCCTGTGTTGTCGTGCCTTAGCCTTGTTTCCCCTTACCGTGCCGTTCCTTTCGTTACCCTTGCCTTCCCCTGCTTTCCCTTGCCTTCCTTGCCTTCCGTTACTCTTTGCTTGCCTTCCGTGCATTGCCTAGCCTTGCGTTGTCGTGCCTTAGCCTTGCCTCGCCTGACCGTGCCTTGCCTTGAGTTACCCTTTCCTTGCCTTGCCGTGCATTGCCTAGCCGTGCGTTGTCGTGCATTTGCCTTGTCTTGCCTCACCGTGCTTTGCCTTGCGTTACCCTTTCCTTGCCTTGCCGTGCATTGCCTAGCCCTGCTTTGTCCTGCCTTAGCTTTGTTTCCCCTTACCGTGCCGTTCCTTTCGTTGCCCTTGCCTTCCCTTGCTTTCCCTTGCCTTCCTTGCCTTCCGTTACTCTTTGCTTGCCTTCCGTTCATTGCCTAGCCTTGCGTTGTCGTGCCTTAGCCTTGCCTCGCCTGACCGTGCCTTGCCTTGCGTTACCCTTTCCTTGCCTTGCCGTGCATTGCCTACCCGTGCGTTGTCGTGCATTTGCCTTGCCTTGCCTCACCGTGCCTTGCCTTGCGTTACCCTTTCCTTGCCTGGCCGTGCATTGCCTAGCCGTGCGTTGTCGTGCATTTGCCTTGTCTTGCCTTACCGTGCCTTGCCTTGCGTTACCCTTTCCTTGCCTGGCCGTGCATTGCGTAGCCGTGCGTTGCCGTTCCTTAGCCTTGTTTCCCCTTGCCGTGCCTTGCCTTTTGTTACACTTGCCTTGCCTTGCTTTGCCTTGCCTTCCTTTCCTTCCGTTAC
Organism: Macrotis lagotis; assembly: GCF_037893015.1. NCBI lineage: Eukaryota > Metazoa > Chordata > Mammalia > Peramelemorphia > Peramelidae > Macrotis > Macrotis lagotis. The sequence continues at coordinate 128,655 of NW_027422195.1, read as the reverse complement.
TCTTTCCTTGCCTAGCCGTGCACTGCCTAGCCTTGCGTTGTCGTGCATTAGCTTTGCCTCCCCAAACCGTGCCTTGCCTTGCGTTACCATTTCCTTGCCTTGCCCTGCATTGCCTAGCCCTGTGTTGTCGTGCCTTAGTCTTGTTTGCCCTTACCGTGCCGTTGCTTCCGTTACCTTTGCCTTTCCCTGCTTTCCCTAGCCTTCCTTGCCTTCCGTTCCTCTTTGCTTGCCTTCCGTGCATTGCCTAGCCTTGCGTTGTCGTGCCTTAGCCTTGCCTCGCCTGACCGTGCCTTGCCTTGCGTTACCCTTTCCTTGCCTTGCCGTGAATTGCCTAGCCGTGCGTTGTCGTGCATCAGCCTTGCCTTGCCTCACCGTGCCTTGCCTTGCGTTACCCTTACCTTGCCTTGCTTTCCCTTCCTTTCATTGCTTTCCGTTAGTCTTTGCTTTCCTTCCGTGCATTGCCTAGCCTTGCGTTGTCGTGCCTTAGCCTTGCCTCGCCTGACAGTGCCTTGCCTTGCGTTACCCTTTCCTTGCCTTGCCGTGCATTGCCTAGCCGTGCGTTGCCGTGCCGTAGCCTTGTTTCCCCTTGCCGTGCCGTTCCTTCCGTTACCCTTGCCTTGCCTTGCTTTCCCTTGCCTTCCTTGCCTTCCGTTACTCTTTGCTTGCCTTCCGTGCATTGCCTAGCCTTGCGTTGTCGTGCCTTAGCCTTGCCTCGAGTAACGGTGCCTTGCCTTGCTTTACCCTTTCCTTTCCTTGCCGTGCATTGGCTAGCCCTGCGTTGTCGTGCCTTAGCCTTGTTTCCCCTTACCGTGCCGTTCCTTCCGTTACCCTTGCCTTCCCCTGCTTTCCCTTGCCTTCCTTGCCTTCCGTTACTCGTTGCTTGCCTTCCGTTTATTGCCTAGGCTTGCGTTGTCGTGCCTTAGCCTTGCCTCGCCTGACCGTGCCTTGCCTTGCGTTACCCTTTCCGTGCCTTGCCGTGCATTGCCTAGCCGTGCGTTGTCGTGCATCAGCCTTGCCTTGCCTCACCGTGCCTTGCTTTGCGTTACCCTTTCCTTGCCTTGCCGTGCATTGCCTAGCCGTGCGTTGCCGTGCCTTAGCCTTGTTTCCCCTTGCCGTGCCGTTCCTTCTGTTACCCTTGCCTTGCCTTGCTTTCCCTTGCCTTCCTTGCCTTCCGTTACTCTTTGCTTGCCTTCCGTGCATTGCCTAGCCTTGCGTTGTCGTGCCTTAGCCTTGCCTCGCGTAACGGTGCCTTGCCTTGCGTTACCCTTTGCTTTCCTTGCCGTGCATTGGCTAGCCCTGCGTTGGCGTGCCTTAGCCTTGTTTCCCCTTACGGTGCCGTTCCTTCCGTTACCCTTGCCTTCCCCTGCTTTCCCTTGCCTTCCTTGCCTTCCGTTACTCTTTGCTTGCCTTCCGTTTATTGCCTAGCCTTGCGTTGTCGTGCCTTAGCCTTGCCGCGCCTTACCGTGCCTTGCCTTGCGTTACCCTTAACTTGCCTTGCCATGCATTGCCTAGCCTTGCGTTGTCGTGCCTTAGCCTTGCCTCGCCTGACGGTGCCTTGCCTTGCGTTACCCTTTCCTTGCCTTGCCGTGCATTGCCTAACCGTGCGTTGTCGTGCATCAGCCTTGCCTTGCCTCACCGTGCCTTGCCTTGCGTTACCCTTTCCTTGCCTTGCCGTGCATTGCCTAGCCGTGCGTTGCCGTGCCTTAGCCTTGTTTCCCCTTGCCGTGCCGTTCCTTCTGTTACCCTTGCCTTGCCTTGCTTTCCCTTGCCTTCCTTGCCTTCCGTTACTCTTTGCTTGCCTTCCGTGCATTGCCTAGCCTTGCGTTGTCGTGCATTCGCCTTCCTCCCCGAACCGTGCCTTGCCTTGCGTTACCCTTTCCTTGCCTTGCCCTGCATTGCCTAGCCCTGTGTTGTCGTGCCTTAGCCTTGTTTCCCCTTACCGTGCCGTTCCTTTCGTTACCCTTGCCTTCCCCTGCTTTCCCTTGCCTTCCTTGCCTTCCGTTACTCTTTGCTTGCCTTCCGTGCATTGCCTAGCCTTGCGGTGTCGTGCCTTAGCCTTGCCTCGCCTGACCGTGCCTTGCCTTGAGTTACCCTTTCCTTGCCTTGCCGTGCATTGCCTAGCCGTGCGTTGTCGTGCATTTGCCTTGTCTTGCCTCACCGTGCTTTGCCTTGCGTTACCCTTTCCTTGCCTTGCCGTGCATTGCCTAGCCCTGCAATGTCGTGCCTTAGCTTTGTTTCCCCTTACCGTGCCGTTCCTTTCGTTGCCCTTGCCTTCCCTTGCTTTCCCTTGCCTTCCTTGCCTTCCGTTACTCTTTGCTTGCCTTCCGTTCATTGCCTAGCCTTGCGTTGTCGTGCCTTAGACTTGCCTCGCCTGACCGTGCCTTGCCTTGCGTTACCCTTTCCTTGCCTTGCCGTGCATTGCCTAGCCGTGCGTTGTCGTGCATTTGCCTTGCCTTGCCTCACCGTGCCTTGCCTTGCGTTACCCTTTCCTTGCCTGGCCGTGCATTGCCTAGCCGTGCGTTGTCGTGCATTAGCCTTGTCTTGCCTTACCGTGCCTTGCCTTGCGTTACCCTTTCCTTGCCTGGCCGTGCATTGCCTAGCCGTGCGTTGCCGTGCCTTAGCCTTGTTTCCCCTTGCCGTGCCGTTCCTTCCGGTACCCTTGCCTTGCCTTGCTTTCCCTTGCCTTCCTTGCCTTCCGTTACTCTTTGCTTGCCTTCCGTGCATTGCCTAGCCTTTCGTTGTCGTGCCTTAGCCTTGCCTCGCGTAACGGTGCCTTGCCTTGCGTTACCCTTTCTTTTCCTTGCCGTGCATTGGCTAGCCCTGCGTTGTCGTGCCTTAGCCTTGTTTCCCCTTACCGTGCCGTTCCTTCCGTTACCCTTGCCTTCCCCTGCTTTCCCTTGCCTTCCTTGCCTTCCGTTACTCTTTGCTTGCCTTCCGTTTATTGCCTAGCCTTGCGTTGTCGTGCCTTAGCCTTGCCGCGCCTTACCGTGCCTTGCCTTGGGTTACCCTTTCCTTGCCTTGCCGTGCATTGCCTAGCCGTGCGTTGTCGTGCCTTAGCCTTGCCTCGCCTGACCGTGCCTTCCTTTGCTTTAAGCTTTCCTTGCCTTGCCGTGCATTGCCTAGCCTTGCGTTGTCGTGCATTAGCCTTGCCTTGCCTCACCGTGCCTTGCCTTGCGTTACCCTTTCCTTGCCTTCCCTTGCATTGCCTAGCCCTGTGTTGTCGTGCCTCAGCCTTGTTTCCCCTTACCGTGCCGTTCCTTTCGTTACCCTTGCCTTCCCCTGCTTTCCCTTGCCTTCCTTGCCTTCCGTTACTCTTTGCTTGCCTTCCGTGCATTGCCTAGCCTTGCGTTGTCGTGCCTTATCCTTGCCTCGCCTGACCGTGCCTTGCCTTGCGTTACCCTTTCCTTGCCTTGCCGTGCATTGCCTAGCCTTGCGTTGTCGTGCCTTAGCCTTGCCTCGCCTGACCGTGCCTTGCCTTGCGTTACCCTTTCCTTGCCTTGCCGTGCATTGCCTAACCGTGCGTTGTCGTGCATCAGCCTTGCCTTGCCTCACCGTGCCTTGCCTTGCGTTACCCTTTCCTTGCCTTGCCGTGCATTGCCTAGCCGTGCGTTGCCGTGCCTTAGCCTTGTTTCCCCTTGCCGTGCCGTTCCTTCTGTTACCCTTGCCTTGCCTTGCTTTCCCTTGCCTTCCTTGCCTTCCGTTACTCTTTGCTTGCCTTCCGTGCATTGCCTAGCCTTGCGTTGTCGTGCATTCGCCTTCCTCCCCGAACCGTGCCTTGCCTTGCGTTACCCTTTCCTTGCCTTGCCCTGCATTGCCTAGCCCTGTGTTGTCGTGCCTTAGCCTTGTTTCCCCTTACCGTGCCGTTCCTTTCGTTACCCTTGCCTTCCCCTGCTTTCCCTTGCCCTCCTTGCCTTCCGTTACTCTTTGCTTGCCTTCCGTGCATTGCCTAGCCTTGCGTTGTCGTGCCTTAGCCTTGCCTCGCCTGACCGTGCCTTGCCTTGAGTTACCCTTTCCTTGCCTTGCCGTGCATTGCCTAGCCGTGCGTTGTCGTGCATTTGCCTTGTCTTGCCTCACCGTGCTTTGCCTTGCGTTACCCTTTCCTTGCCTTGCCGTGCATTGCCTAGCCCTGCTTTGTCCTGCCTTAGCTTTGTTTCCCCTTACCGTGCCGTTCCTTTCGTTGCCCTTGCCTTCCCTTGCTTTCCCTTGCCTTCCTTGCCTTCCGTTACTCTTTGCTTGCCTTCCGTTCATTGCCTAGCCTTGCGTTGTCGTGCCTTAGCCTTGCCTCGCCTGACCGTGCCTTGCCTTGCGTTACCCTTTCCTTGCCTTGCCGTGCATTGCCTAGCCGTGCGTTGTCGTGCATTTGCCTTGCCTTGCCTCACCGTGCCTTGCCTTGCGTTACCCTTTCCTTGCCTGGCCGTGCATTGCCTAGCCGTGCGTTGTCGTGCATTTGCCTTGTCTTGCCTTACCGTGCCTTGCCTTGCGTTACCCTTTCCTTGCCTGGCCGTGCATTGCGTAGCCGTGCGTTGCCGTTCCTTAGCCTTGTTTCCCCTTGCCGTGCCTTGCCTTTTGTTACACTTGCCTTGCCTTGCTTTGCCTTGCCTTCCTTTCCTTCCGTTACTCTTTCCTTGCCTAGCCGTGCACTGCCTAGCCTTGCGTTGTCGTGCATTAGCTTTGCCTCCCCAAACCGTGCCTTGCCTTGCGTTACCATTTCCTTGCCTTGCCCTGCATTGCCTAGCCCTGTGTTGTCGTGCCTTAGTCTTGTTTGCCCTTACCGTGCCGTTGCTTCCGTTACCTTTGCCTTTCCCTGCTTTCCCTAGCCTTCCTTGCCTTCCGTTCCTCTTTGCTTGCCTTCCGTGCATTGCCTAGCCTTGCGTTGTCGTGCCTTAGCCTTGCCTCGCCTGACCGTGCCTTGCCTTGCGTTACCCTTTCCTTGCCTTGCCGTGAATTGCCTAGCCGTGCGTTGTCGTGCATCAGCCTTGCCTTGCCTCACCGTGCCTTGCCTTGCGTTACCCTTACCTTGCCTTGCTTTCCCTTCCTTTCATTGCTTTCCGTTAGTCTTTGCTTTCCTTCCGTGCATTGCCTAGCCTTGCGTTGTCGTGCCTTAGCCTTGCCTCGCCTGACAGTGCCTTGCCTTGCGTTACCCTTTCCTTGCCTTGCCGTGCATTGCCTAGCCGTGCGTTGCCGTGCCGTAGCCTTGTTTCCCCTTGCCGTGCCGTTCCTTCCGTTACCCTTGCCTTGCCTTGCTTTCCCTTGCCTTCCTTGCCTTCCGTTACTCTTTGCTTGCCTTCCGTGCATTGCCTAGCCTTGCGTTGTCGTGCCTTAGCCTTGCCTCGAGTAACGGTGCCTTGCCTTGCTTAACCCTTTCCTTTCCTTGCCGTGCATTGGCTAGCCCTGCGTTGTCGTGCCTTAGCCTTGTTTCCCCTTACCGTGCCGTTCCTTCCGTTACCCTTGCCTTCCCCTGCTTTCCCTTGCCTTCCTTGCCTTCCGTTACTCGTTGCTTGCCTTCCGTTTATTGCCTAGGCTTGCGTTGTCGTGCCTTAGCCTTGCCTCGCCTGACCGTGCCTTGCCTTGCGTTACCCTTTCCGTGCCTTGCCGTGCATTGCCTAGCCGTGCGTTGTCGTGCATCAGCCTTGCCTTGCCTCACCGTGCCTTGCTTTGCGTTACCCTTTCCTTGCCTTGCCGTGCATTGCCTAGCCGTGCGTTGCCGTGCCTTAGCCTTGTTTCCCCTTGCCGTGCCGTTCCTTCTGTTACCCTTGCCTTGCCTTGCTTTCCCTTGCCTTCCTTGCCTTCCGTTACTCTTTGCTTGCCTTCCGTGCATTGCCTAGCCTTGCGTTGTCGTGCCTTAGCCTTGCCTCGCGTAACGGTGCCTTGCCTTGCGTTACCCTTTCCTTTCCTTGCCGTGCATTGGCTAGCCCTGCGTTGGCGTGCCTTAGCCTTGTTTCCCCTTACCGTGCCGTTCCTTCCGTTACCCTTGCCTTCCCTTGCTTTCCCTTGCCTTCCTTGCCTTCCGTTACTCTTTGCTTGCCTTCCGTTTATTGCCTAGCCTTGCGTTGTCGTGCCTTAGCCTTGCCGCGCCTTACCGTGCCTTGCCTTGCGTTACCCTTTCCTTGCCTTGCCATGCATTGCCTAGCCTTGCGTTGTCGTGCCTTAGCCTTGCCTCGCCTGACTGTGCCTTGCCTTGCGTTACCCTTTCCTTGCCTTGCCGTGCATTGCCTAACCGTGCGTTGTCGTGCATCAGCCTTGCCTTGCCTCACCGTGCCTTGCCTTGCGTTACCCTTTCCTTGCCTTGCCGTGCATTGCCTAGCCGTGCGTTGCCGTGCCTTAGCCTTGTTTCCCCTTGCCGTGCCGTTCCTTCTGTTACCCTTGCCTTGCCTTGCTTTCCCTTGCCTTCCTTGCCTTCCGTTACTCTTTGCTTGCCTTCCGTGCATTGCCTAGCCTTGCGTTGTCGTGCATTCGCCTTCCTCCCCGAACCGTGCCTTGCCTTGCGTTACCCTTTCCTTGCCTTGCCCTGCATTGCCTAGCCCTGTGTTGTCGTGCCTTAGCCTTGTTTCCCCTTACCGTGCCGTTCCTTTCGTTACCCTTGCCTTCCCCTGCTTTCCCTTGCCTTCCTTGCCTTCCGTTACTCTTTGCTTGCCTTCCGTGCATTGCCTAGCCTTGCGGTGTCGTGCCTTAGCCTTGCCTCGCCTGACCGTGCCTTGCCTTGAGTTACCCTTTCCTTGCCTTGCCGTGCATTGCCTAGCCGTGCGTTGTCGTGCATTTGCCTTGTCTTGCCTCACCGTGCTTTGCCTTGCGTTACCCTTTCCTTGCCTTGCCGTGCATTGCCTAGCCCTGCAATGTCGTGCCTTAGCTTTGTTTCCCCTTACCGTGCCGTTCCTTTCGTTGCCCTTGCCTTCCCTTGCTTTCCCTTGCCTTCCTTGCCTTCCGTTACTCTTTGCTTGCCTTCCGTTCATTGCCTAGCCTTGCGTTGTCGTGCCTTAGACTTGCCTCGCCTGACCGTGCCTTGCCTTGCGTTACCCTTTCCTTGCCTTGCCGTGCATTGCCTAGCCGTGCGTTGTCGTGCATTTGCCTTGCCTTGCCTCACCGTGCCTTGCCTTGCGTTACCCTTTCCTTGCCTGGCCGTGCATTGCCTAGCCGTGCGTTGTCGTGCATTAGCCTTGTCTTGCCTTACCGTGCCTTGCCTTGCGTTACCCTTTCCTTGCCTGGCCGTGCATTGCCTAGCCGTGCGTTGCCGTGCCTTAGCCTTGTTTCCCCTTGCCGTGCCGTTCCTTCCGGTACCCTTGCCTTGCCTTGCTTTCCCTTGCCTTCCTTGCCTTCCGTTACTCTTTGCTTGCCTTCCGTGCATTGCCTAGCCTTTCGTTGTCGTGCCTTAGCCTTGCCTCGCGTAACGGTGCCTTGCCTTGCGTTACCCTTTCTTTTCCTTGCCGTGCATTGGCTAGCCCTGCGTTGTCGTGCCTTAGCCTTGTTTCCCCTTACCGTGCCGTTCCTTCCGTTACCCTTGCCTTCCCCTGCTTTCCCTTGCCTTCCTTGCCTTCCGTTACTCTTTGCTTGCCTTCCGTTTATTGCCTAGCCTTGCGTTGTCGTGCCTTAGCCTTGCCGCGCCTTACCGTGCCTTGCCTTGGGTTACCCTTTCCTTGCCTTGCCGTGCATTGCCTAGCCTTGCGTTGTCGTGCCTTAGCCTTGCCTCGCCTGACCGTGCCTTGCCTTGCGTTACCCTTTCCTTGCCTTGCCGTGCATTGCCTAGCCGTGCGTTGTCGTGCATCAGCCTTGCCCTACCTCACCGTGCCTTGCCTTGCGTTACCCTTTCCTTGCCTTGCCTTGCATTGCCTAGCCCTGTGTTGTCGTGCCTCAGCCTTGTTTCCCCTTACCGTGCCGTTCCTTTCGTTACCCTTGCCTTCCCCTGCTTTCCCTTGCCTTCCTTGCCTTCGGTTACTCTTTGCTTGCCTTCCGTGCATTGCCTAGCCTTGCGTTGTCGTGCCTTATCCTTGCCTCGCTTGACCGTGCCTTGCCTTGAGTTACCCTTTCCTTGCCTTGCCGTGCATTGCCTAGCCGTGCGTTGTCGTGCATTTGCCTTGTCTTGCCTCACCGTGCTTTGCCTTGCGTTACCCTTTCCTTGCCTTGCCGTGCATTGCCTAGCCCTGCATTGTCGTGCCTTAGCTTTGTTTCCCCTTACCGTGCCGTTCCTTTCGTTGCCCTTGCCTTCCCTTGCTTTCCCTTGCCTTCCTTGCCTTCCGTTACTCTTTGCTTGCCTTCCGTTCATTGCCTAGCCTTGCGTTGTCGTGCCTTAGCCTTGCCTCGCCTGACCGTGCCTTGCCTTGCGTTACCCTTTCCTTGCCTTGCCGTGCATTGCCTAGCCGTGCGTTGTCGTGCATTTGCCTTGCCTTGCCTCACCGTGCCTTGCCTTGCGTTACCCTTTCCTTGCCTTTCCGTGCATTGCCTAGCCGTGCGTTGTCGTGCATTAGCCTTGTCTTGCCTTACCGTGCCTTGCCTTGCGTTACCCTTTCCTTGCCTGGCCGTGCATTGCGTAGCCGTGCGTTGCCGTTCCTTAGCCTTGTTTCCCCTTGCCGTGCCTTGCCTTTTGTTACACTTGCCTTGCCTTGCTTTGCCTTGCCTTCCTTTCCTTCCGTTACTCTTTCCTTGCCTAGCCGTGCACTGCCTAGCCTTGCGTTGTCGTGCATTAGCTTTGCCTCCCCAAACCGTGCCTTGCCTTGCGTTACCATTTCCTTGCCTTGCCCTGCATTGCCTAGCCCTGTGTTGTCGTGCCTTAGTCTTGTTTGCCCTTACCGTGCCGTTCCTTCCGTTACCCTTGCCTTTCCCTGCTTTCCCTAGCCTTCCTTGCCTTCCGTTCCTCTTTGCTTGCCTTCCGTGCATTGCCTAGCCTTGCGTTGTCGTGCCTTAGCCTTGCCTCGCCTGACCGTGCCTTGCCTTGCGTTACCCTTTCCTTGCCTTGCCGTGAATTGCCTAGCCGTGCGTTGTCGTGCATTAGCCTTGTCTTGCGTTACCGTGCCTTGCCTTGCGTTACCCTTACCTTGCTTTGCTTTCCCTTACTTTCATTGCCTTCCGTTACTCTTTGCTTTCCTTCCGTGCATTGCCTAGCCTTGCGTTGTCGTGCCTTAGCCTTGCCTCGCCTGACAGTGCCTTGCCTTGCGTTACCCTTTCCTTGCCTTGCCGTGCATTGCCTAGCCGTGCGTTGCCGTGCCTTAGCCTTGTTTCCCCTTGCCGTGCCGTTCATTCTGTTACCCTTGCCTTGCCTTGCTTTCCCTTGCCTTCCTTGCCTTCCGTTACTCTTTGCTTGCCTTCCGTGCATTGCCTAGCCTTGCGTTGTCCTGCATTCGCCTTCCTCCCCATACCGTGCCTTGCCTTGCGTTACCCTTTCCTTGCCTTGCCCTGCATTGCCTAGCCCTGTGTTGTCGTGCCTTAGCCTTGTTTCCCCTTACCGTGCCGTTCCTTTCGTTACCCTTGCCTTCCCCTGCTTTCCCTTGCCTTCCTTGCCTTCCGTTACTCTTTGCTTGCCTTCCGTGCATTGCCTAGCCTTGCGTTGTCGTGCCTTAGCCTTGCCTCGCCTGACCGTGCCTTGCCTTGAGTTACCCTTTCCTTGCATTGCCGTGCATTGCCTAGCCGTGCGTTGTCGTGCATTTGCCTTGTCTTGCCTCACCGTGATTTGCCTTGCGTTACCCTTTCCTTGCCTTGCCGTGCATTGCCTAGCCCTGCATTGTCGTGCCTTAGCTTTGTTTCCCCTTACCGTGCCGTTCCTTTCGTTGCCCTTGCCTTCCCTTGCTTTCCCTTGCCTTCCTTGCCTTCCGTTACTCTTTGCTTGCCTTCCGTTCATTGCCTAGCCTTGCGTTGTCGTGCCTTTTACTTGCCTCGCCTGACCGTGCCTTGCCTTGCGTTACCCTTTCCTTGCCTTGCCGTGCATTGCCTAGCCGAGCGTTGTCGTGCATTTGCCTTGCCTTGCCTCACCGTGCCTTGCCTTGCGTTACCTTTTCCTTGCCTTGCCGTGCATTGCCTAGCCGTGCGTTTTCGTGCATTAGCCTTGCCTTGCCTCACCGTGCCTTGCCTTGCGTTACCCTTTCCTTGCCTGGCCGTGCATTGCCTAGCCGTGCGTTGTCGTGCCTTAGCCTTGTTTCCCCTTGCCGTGCCGTTCCTTCCGTTACCCTTGCCTTGCCTTGCTTTCCCTTGCCTTCCTTGCCTTCCGTTACTCTTTGCTTGCCTTCCGTGCATTGCCTAGCCCTGCGTTGTCGTGCCTTAGCCTTGTTTCCCCTTGCCGTGCCGTTACTTCCGTTACCCTTGCCTTCCCTTGCTTTCCCTTGCCTTCCTTGCCTTCCGTTACTCTTTGCTTGCCTTCCGTTTATTGCCTAGCCTTGCGTTGTCGTGCCTTAGCCTTGCCGCGCCTTACCGTGCCTTGCCTTGCGTTACCCTTTCCTTGCCTTGCCGTGCATTGCCTAGCCTTGCGTTGTCGTGTCTTAGCCTTGCCTCGCCTGACCGTGCCTTGCCTTGCGTTACCCTTTCCTTGCCTTGCCGTGCATTGCCTAGCCGTGCGTTGTCGTGCATCAGCCTTGCCTTGCCTCACCGTGCCTTGCCTTGCGTTACCCTTTCCTTGCCTTGCCCTGCATTGCCTAGCCCTGTGTTGTCGTGCCTTAGTCTTGTTTGCCCTTACCGTGCCGTTCCTTCCGTTACCCTTGCCTTTCCCTGCTTTCCCTAGCCTTCCTTGCCTTCCGTTCCTCTTTGCTTGCCTTCCGTGCATTGCCTAGCCTTGCGTTGTGGTGCCTTAGCCTTGCCTCGCCTGACCGTGCCTTGCCTTGCGTTACCCTTTCCTTGCCTTGCCGTGAATTGCCTAGCCGTGCGTTGTCGTGCATCAGCCTTGCCTTGCCTCACCGTGCCTTGCCTTGCGTTACCCTCACCTTGCCTTGCTTTCCCTTCCTTTCATTGCCTTCCGTTACTCTTTGCTTTCCTTCCGTGCATTGCCTAGCCTTGCGTTGTCGTGCCTTAGCCTTGCCTCGCCTGACAGTGCCTTGTCTTGCGTTACCCTTTCCTTGCCTTGTCGTGCATTGCCTAGCCGTGCGTTGCCGTGCCTTAGCCTTGTTTCCCCTTACCGTGCCGTTCCTTCCGTTACCCTTGCCTTCCCCTGCTTTCCTTTGCCTTCCTTGCCTTCCGTTACTCTTTGCTTGCCTTCCGTTTATTGCCTAGCCTTGCGTTGTCGTGCCTTAGCCTTGCCGCGCCTTACCGTGCCTTGCCTTGCGTTACCCTTTCCTTGCCTTGCCGTGCATTGCCTAGCCTTGCGTTGTCGTGCCTTAGCCTTGCCTCGCCTGACCGTGCCTTGCCTTGCGTTACCCTTTCCTTGCCTTGCCGTTCATTGCCTAGCCGTGCGTTGCCGTGCCTTAGCCTTGTTTCCCCTTGCTGTGCCGTTCCTTCCGTTACCCTTGCCTTGCCTTGCTTTCCCTTGCCTTCCTTGCCTTCCGTTACTCTTTGCTTGCCTTCCGTGCATTGCCTAGCCTTGCGTTGTCGTGCCTTAGCCTTGCCTCGCGTAACGGTGCCTTGCCTTGCTTTACCCTTTCCTTTCCTTGCCGTGCATTGGCTAGCCCTGCGTTGTCGTGCCTCAGCCTTGTTTCCCCTTACCGTGCCGTTCCTTCCGTTACCCTTGCCTTCCCCTGCTTTCCCTTGCCTTCCTTGCCTTCCGTTACTCGTTGCTTGCCGTCCGTTTATTGCCTAGGCTTGCGTTGTCGTGCCTTAGCCTTGCCTCGCCTGACCGTGCCTTGCCTTGCGTTACCCTTTCCGTGCCTTGCCGTGCATTGCCTAGCCGTGCGTTGTCGTGCATCAGCCTTGCCTTGCCTCACCGTGCCTTGCCTTGCGTTACCCTTTCCTTGCCTTGCCGTGCATTGCCTAGCGGTGCGTTGCCGTGCCTTAGCCTTGTTTCCCCTTGCCGTGCCGTTCCTTCTGTTACCCTTGCCTTGCCTTGCTTTGCCTTGCCTTCCTTGCCTTCCGTTACTCTTTGCTTGCCTTCCGTGCATTGCCTAGCCTTGCGTTGTCGTGCATTCGCCTTCCTCCCCAAACCGTGCCTTGATTTGCGTTACCCTTTCCTTGCCTTGCCCTGCATTGCCTAGCCCTGTGTTGTCGTGCCTTAGCCTTGTTTCCCCTTACCGTGCCGTTCCTTTCGTTACCCTTGACTTCCCCTGCTTTCCCTTGCCCTCCTTGCCTTCCGTTACTCTTTGCTTGCCTTCCGTGCATTGCCTAGCCTTGCGTTGTCGTGCCTTAGCCTTGCCTCGCCTGACCGTGCCTTGCCTTGAGTTACCCTTTCCTTGCCTTGCCGTGCATTGCCTAGCCGTGCGTTGTCGTGCATTTGCCTTGTCTTGCCTCACCGTGCTTTGCCTTGCGTTACCCTTTCCTTGCCTTGCCGTGCATTGCCTAGCCCTGCATTGTCGTGCCTTAGCTTTGTTTCCCCTTACCGTGCCGTTCCTTTCGGTGCCCTTGCCTTCCCTTGCTTTCCCTTGCCTTCCTTGCCTTCCGTTACTCTTTGCTTGCCTTCCGTTCATTGCCTAGCCTTGCGTTGTCGTGCCTTAGCCTTGCCTCGCCTGACCGTGCCTTGCCTTGCGTTACCCTTTCCTTGCCTTGCCGTGCATTGCCTACCCGTGCGTTGTCGTGCATTTGCCTTGCCTTGCCTCACCGTGCCTTGCCTTGCGTTACCCTTTCCTTGCCTGGCCGTGCATTGCCTAGCCGTGCGTTGTCGTGCATTAGCCTTGTCTTGCCTTACCGTGCCTTGCCTTGCGTTACCCTTTCCTTGCCTGGCCGTGCATTGCGTAGCCGTGCGTTGCCGTTCCTTAGCCTTGTTTCCCCTTGCCGTGCCTTGCCTTTTGTTACACTTGCCTTGCCTTGCTTTGCCTTGCCTTCCTTTCCTTCCGTTACTCTTTCCTTGCCTAGCCGTGCACTGCCTAGCCTTGCGTTGTCGTGCATTAGCTTTGCCTCCCCAAACCGTGCCTTGCCTTGCGTTACCATTTCCTTGCCTTGCCCTGCATTGCCTAGCCCTGTGTTGTCGTGCCTTAGTCTTGTTTGCCCTTACCGTGCCGTTGCTTCCGTTACCTTTGCCTTTCCCTGCTTTCCCTAGCCTTCCTTGCCTTCCGTTCCTCTTTGCTTGCCTTCCGTGCATTGCCTAGCCTTGCGTTGTCGTGCCTTAGCCTTGCCTCGCCTGACCGTGCCTTGCCTTGCGTTACCCTTTCCTTGCCTTGCCGTGAATTGCCTAGCCGTGCGTTGTCGTGCATCAGCCTTGCCTTGCCTCACCGTGCCTTGCCTTGCGTTACCCTTACCTTGCCTTGCTTTCCCTTCCTTTCATTGCTTTCCGTTAGTCTTTGCTTTCCTTCCGTGCATTGCCTAGCCTTGCGTTGTCGTGCCTTAGCCTTGCCTCGCCTGACAGTGCCTTGCCTTGCGTTACCCTTTCCTTGCCTTGCCGTGCATTGCCTAGCCGTGCGTTGCCGTGCCGTAGCCTTGTTTCCCCTTGCCGTGCCGTTCCTTCCGTTACCCTTGCCTTGCCTTGCTTTCCCTTGCCTTCCTTGCCTTCCGTTACTCTTTGCTTGCCTTCCGTGCATTGCCTAGCCTTGCGTTGTCGTGCCTTAGCCTTGCCTCGAGTAACGGTGCCTTGCCTTGCGTTACCCTTTCCTTTCCTTGCCGTGCATTGGCTAGCCCTGCGTTGTCGTGCCTTAGCCTTGTTTCCCCTTACCGTGCCGTTCCTTCCGTTACCCTTGCCTTCCCCTGCTTTCCCTTGCCTTCCTTGCCTTCCGTTACTCTTTGCTTGCCTTCCGTTTATTGCCTAGCCTTGCGTTGTCGTGCCTTAGCCTTGCCGCGCCTTACCGTGCCTTGCCTTGGGTTACCCTTTCCTTGCCTTGCCGTGCATTGCCTAGCCTTGAGTTGTCGTGCCTTAGCCTTGCCTCGCCTGACCGTGCCTTGCCTTGCGTTACCCTTTCCTTGCCTTGCCGTGCATTGCCTAGCCGTGCGTTGTCGTGCATCAGCCTTGCCCTACCTCACCGTGCCTTGCCTTGCGTTACCCTTTCCTTGCCTTGCCGTGCATTGCCTAGCCCTGTGTTGTCGTGCCTTAGCCTTGTTTCCCCTTACCGTGCCGTTCCTTTCGTTACCCTTGCCTTCCCCTGCTTTCCCTTGCCTTCCTTGCCTTCCGTTACTCTTTGCTTGCCTTCCGTGCATTGCCTAGCCTTGCGTTGTCGTGCCTTATCCTTGCCTCGCTTGACCGTGCCTTGCCTTGAGTTACCCATTCCTTGCCTTGCCGTGCATTGCCTAGCCTTGCGTTGTCGTGCATTTGCCTTGTCTTGCCTCACCGTGCTTTGCCTTGCGTTACCCTTTCCTTGCCTTGCCGTGCATTGCCTAGCCCTGCATTGTCGTGCCTTAGCTTTGTTTCCCCTTACCGTGCCGTTCCTTTCGTTGCCCTTGCCTTCCCTTGCTTTCCCTTGCCTTCCTTGCCTTCCGTTACTCTTTGCTTGCCTTCCGTTCATTGCCTAGCCTTGCGTTGTCGTGCCTTAGCCTTGCCTCGCCTGACCGTGCCTTGCCTTGCGTTACCCTTTCCTTGCCTTGCCGTGCATTGCCTATCCGTGCGTTGTCGTGCATTTGCCTTGCCTTGCCTCACCGTGCCTTGCCTTGCGTTACCCTTTCCTTGCCTGGCCGTGCATTGCCTAGCCGTGCGTTGTCGTGCATTAGCCTTGTCTTGCCTTACCGTGCCTTGCCTTGCGTTACCCTTTCCTTGCCTGGCCGTGCATTGCGTAGCCGTGCGTTGCCGTTCCTTAGCCTTGTTTCCCCTTGCCGTGCCTTGCCTTTTGTTACACTTGCCTTGCCTTGCTTTGCCTTGCCTTCCTTTCCTTCCGTTACTCTTTCCTTGCCTAGCCGTGCACTGCCTAGCCTTGCGTTGTCGTGCATTAGCTTTGCCTCCCCAAACCGTGCCTTGCCTTGCGTTACCATTTCCTTGCCTTGCCCTGCATTGCCTAGCCCTGTGTTGTCGTGCCTTAGTCTTGTTTGCCCTTACCGTGCAGTTCCTTCCGTTACCCTTGCCTTTCCCTGCTTTCCCTAGCCTTCCTTGCCTTCCGTTCCTCTTTGCTTGCCTTCCGTGCATTGCCTAGCCTTGCGTTGTCGTGCCTTAGCCTTGCCTCGCGTAACGGTGCCTTGCCTTGCTTTACCCTTTCCTTTCCTTGCCGTGCATTGCCTAGCCCTGCGTTGTCGTGCCTTAGCCTTGTTTCCCCTTACCGTGCCGTTCCTTCCGTTACCCTTGCCTTCCCCTGCTTTCCCTTGCCTTCCTTGCCTTCCGTTACTCTTTGCTTGCCTTCCGTTTATTGCCTAGCCTTGCGTTGTCGTGCCTTAGCCTTGCCTCGCCTGACCGTGCCTTGCCTTGCGTTACCCTTTCCTTGCCTTGCCGTGCATTGCCTAGCCGTGCGTTGTCGTGCATCAGCCTTGTCTTGCCTCACCGTGCCTTGCCTTGCGTTACCCTTTCCTTGCCTTGCCGTGCATTGCCTAGCCGTGCGTTGCCGTGCCTTAGCCTTGTTTCCCCTTGCCGTGCCGTTCCTTCTGTTACCCTTGCCTTGCCTTGCTTTCCCTTGCCTTCCTTGCCTTCCGTTACTCTTTGCTTGCCTTCCGTGCATTGCCTAGCCTTGCGTTGTCGTGCCTTAGCCTTGCCTCGCGTAACGGTGCCTTGCCTTGCGTTACCCTTTCCTTTCCTTGCCGTGCATTGGCTAGCCCTGCGTTGGCGTGCCTTAGCCTTGTTTCCCCTTACCGTGCCGTTCCTTCCGTTACCCTTGGCTTCCCCTGCTTTCCCTTGCCTTCCTTGCCTTCCGTTACTCTTTGCTTGCCTTCCGTTTATTGCCTAGCCTTGCGTTGTCGTGCCTTAGCCTTGCCGCGCCTTACCGTGCCTTGCCTTCCGTTACTCTTTCCTTGCCTTGCCGTGCATTGCCTAGCCTTGCGTTGTCGTGCCTTAGCCTTGCTTCGCCTGACCATGCCTTGCCTTGCGTTACCCTTTCCTTGCCTTGCCGTGTATTGCCTAGCCGTGCGTTGTCGTGCATTAGCCTTGCCTTGCCTCACCGTGCCTTGCCTTGCGTTACCCTTTCCTTGCCTTGCCGTGCATTGCCTAACCGTGCGTTGTCGTGCCTTAGCCTTGTTTCCTCTTGCCGTGCCGTTCCTTCTGTTACCCTTGCCTTGCCTTGCTTTCCCTTGCCTTCCTTGCCTTCCGTTACTCTTTGCTTGCCTTCCGTGCATTGCCTAGCCTTGCGGTGTCGTGCCTTAGCCTTGCCTCGCCTGACCGTGCCTTGCCTTGAGTTACCCTTTCCTTGCCTTGCCGTGCATTGCCTAGCCGTGCGTTGTCGTGCATTTGCCTTGCCTTGCCTCACCGTGCTTTGCCTTGCGTTACCCTTTCCTTGCCTTGCCGTGCATTGCCTAGCCCTGCAATGTCGTGCCTTAGCTTTGTTTCCCCTTACCGTGCCGTTCCTTTCGTTGCCCTTGCCTTCCCTTGCTTTCCCTTGCCTTCCTTGCCTTCCGTTACTCTTTGCTTGCCTTCCGTTCATTGCCTAGCCTTGCGTTGTCGTGCCTTAGACTTGCCTCGCCTGACCGTGCCTTGCCTTGCGTTACCCTTTCCTTGCCTTGCCGTGCATTGCCTAGCCGTGCGTTGTCGTGCATTTGCCTTGCCTTGCCTCACCGTGCCTTGCCTTGCGTTACCCTTTCCTTGCCTGGCCGTGCATTGCCTAGCCGTGCGTTGTCGTGCATTAGCCTTGTCTTGCCTTACCGTGCCTTGCCTTGCGTTACCCTTTCCTTGCCTGGCCGTGCATTGCCTAGCCGTGCGTTGCCGTGCCTTAGCCTTGTTTCCCCTTGCCGTGCCGTTCCTTCCGGTACCCTTGCCTTGCCTTGCTTTCCCTTGCCTTCCTTGCCTTCCGTTACTCTTTGCTTGCCTTCCGTTCATTGCCTAGCCTTGCGTTGTCGTGCCTTAGCCTTGCCTCGCCTGACCGTGCCTTGCCTTGCGTTACCCTTTCCTTGCCTTGCCGTGCATTGCCTATCCGTGCGTTGTCGTGCATTTGCCTTGCCTTGCCTCACCGTGCCTTGCCATGCGTTACCCTTTCCTTGCCTGGCCGTGCATTGCCTAGCCGTGCGTTGTCGTGCATTAGCCTTGTCTTGCCTTACCGTGCCTTGCCTTGCGTTACCCTTTCCTTGCCTGGCCGTGCATTGCGTAGCCGTGCGTTGCCGTTCCTTAGCCTTGTTTCCCCTTGCCGTGCCTTGCCTTTTGTTACACTTGCCTTGCCTTGCTTTGCCTTGCCTTCCTTTCCTTCCGTTACTCTTTCCTTGCCTAGCCGTGCACTGCCTAGCCTTGCGTTGTCGTGCATTAGCTTTGCCTCCCCAAACCGTGCCTTGCCTTGCGTTACCATTTCCTTGCCTTGCCCTGCATTGCCTAGCCCTGTGTTGTCGTGCCTTAGTCTTGTTTGCCCTTACCGTGCAGTTCCTTCCGTTACCCTTGCCTTTCCCTGCTTTCCCTAGCCTTCCTTGCCTTCCGTTCCTCTTTGCTTGCCTTCCGTGCATTGCCTAGCCTTGCGTTGTCGTGCCTTAGCCTTCCCTCGCCTGACCGTGCCTTGCCTTGCATTACCCTTTCCTTGCCTTGCCGTGAATTGCCTAGCCGTGCGTTGTCGTGCATTAGCCTTGTCTTGCCTTACCGTGCCTTGCCTTGCGTTACCCTTACCGTGCTTTGCTTTCCCTTACTTTCATTTCCTTCCGTTACTCTTTGCTTTCCTTCCGTGCATTGCCAAGCCTTGCGTTGTCGTGTCTTAGCCTTGCCTCTCCTGACAGTGCCTTGCCTTGTGTTACCCTTTCCTTGCCTTGCCGTTCATTGCCTAGCCGTGCGTTGCCGTGCCTTAGCCTTGTTTCCCCTTGCTGTGCCGTTCCTTCCGTTACCCTTGCCTTGCCTTGCTTTCCCTTGCCTTCCTTGCCTTCCGTTACTCTTTGCTTGCCTTCCGTGCATTGCCTAGCCTTGCGTTGTCGTGCATCAGCCTTGCCTTGCCTGACCGTGCCTTGCCTTGCGTTACCCTTTCATTGCCTTGCCGTGCATTGCCTAGCCGTGCGTTGCCGTGCCTTAGCCTTGTTTCCCCTTGCCGTGCCGTTCCTTCTGTTACCCTTGCCTTGCCTTGCTTTCCCTTGCCTTCCTTGCCTTCCGTTACTCTTTGCTTGCCTTCCGTGCATTGCCTAGCCTTGCGTTGTCGTGCCTTAGCCTTGCCTCGCGTAACGGTGCCTTGCCTTGCGTTACCCTTTCCTTTCCTTGCCGTGCATTGGCTAGCCCTGCGTTGGCGTGCCTTAGCCTTGTTTCCCCTTACCGTGCCGTTCCTTCCGTTACCCTTGCCTTCCCCTGCTTTCCCTTGCCTTCCTTGCCTTCCGTTACTCTTTGCTTGCCTTCCGTTTATTGCCTAGCCTTGCGTTGTCGTGCCTTAGCCTTGCCGCGCCTTACCGTGCCTTGCCTTGCGTTACCCTTTCCTTGCCTTGCCATGCATTGCCTAGCCTTGCGTTGTCGTGCCTTAGCCTTGCCTCGCCTGACTGTGCCTTGCCTTGCGTTACCCTTTCCTTGCCTTGCCGTGCATTGCCCAACCGTGCGTTGTCGTGCATCAGCCTTGCCTTGCCTCACCGTGCCTTGCCTTGCGTTACCCTTTCCTTGCCTTGCCGTGCATTGCCTAGCCGTGCGTTGCCGTGCCTTAGCCTTGTTTCCTCTTGCCGTGCCGTTCCTTCTGTTACCCTTGCCTTGCCTTGCTTTCCCTTGCCTTCCTTGCCTTCCGTTACTCTTTGCTTGCCTTCCGTGCATTGCCTAGCCTTGCGTTGTCGTGCATTCGCCTTCCTCCCCGAACCGTGCCTTGCCTTGCGTTACCCTTTCCTTGCCTTGCCCTGCATTGCCTAGCCCTGTGTTGTCGTGCCTTAGCCTTGTTTCCCCTTACCGTGCCGTTCCTTTCGTTACCCTTGCCTTCCCCTGCTTTCCCTTGCCTTCCTTGCCTTCCGTTACTCTTTGCTTGCCTTCCGTGCATTGCCTAGCCTTGCGGTGTCGTGCCTTAGCCTTGCCTCGCCTGACCGTGCCTTGCCTTGAGTTACCCTTTCCTTGCCTTGCCGTGCATTGCCTAGCCGTGCGTTGTCGTGCATTTGCCTTGTCTTGCCTCACCGTGCTTTGCCTTGCGTTACCCTTTCCTTGCCTTGCCGTGCATTGCCTAGCCCTGCAATGTCGTGCCTTAGCTTTGTTTCCCCTTACCGTGCCGTTCCTTTCGTTGCCCTTGCCTTCCCTTGCTTTCCCTTGCCTTCCTTGCCTTCCGTTACTCTTTGCTTGCCTTCCGTTCATTGCCTAGCCTTGCGTTGTCGTGCCTTAGACTTGCCTCGCCTGACCGTGCCTTGCCTTGCGTTACCCTTTCCTTGCCTTGCCGTGCATTG
This sequence comes from Macrotis lagotis, assembly GCF_037893015.1. Lineage (NCBI taxonomy): Eukaryota > Metazoa > Chordata > Mammalia > Peramelemorphia > Peramelidae > Macrotis > Macrotis lagotis. Next base: position 109,239 of record NW_027422195.1, on the reverse strand, counting down.
CCTAGCCGTGCGTTGTCGTGCATTTGCCTTGCCTTGCCTCACCGTGCCTTGCCTTGCGTTACCCTTTCCTTGCCTGGCCGTGCATTGCCTAGCCGTGCGTTGTCGTGCATTAGCCTTGTCTTGCCTTACCGTGCCTTGCCTTGCGTTACCCTTTCCTTGCCTGGCCGTGCATTGCCTAGCCGTGCGTTGCCGTGCCTTAGCCTTGTTTCCCCTTGCCGTGCCGTTCCTTCCGGTACCCTTGCCTTGCCTTGCTTTCCCTTGCCTTCCTTGCCTTCCGTTACTCTTTGCTTGCCTTCCGTGCATTGCCTAGCCTTTCGTTGTCGTGCCTTAGCCTTGCCTCGCGTAACGGTGCCTTGCCTTGCGTTACCCTTTCTTTTCCTTGCCGTGCATTGGCTAGCCCTGCGTTGTCGTGCCTTAGCCTTGTTTCCCCTTACCGTGCCGTTCCTTCCGTTACCCTTGCCTTCCCCTGCTTTCCCTTGCCTTCCTTGCCTTCCGTTACTCTTTGCTTGCCTTCCGTTTATTGCCTAGCCCTGCGTTGTCGTGCCTTAGCCTTGTTTCCCCTTACCGTGCCGTTCCTTCCGTTACCCTTGCCTTCCCCTGCTTTCCCTTGCCTTCCTTGCCTTCCGTTACTCTTTGCTTGCCTTCCGTGCATTGCCTAGCCTTGCGTTGTCGTGCCTTAGCCTTGCCTCGCCTGACCGTGCCTTGCCTTGCGTTACCCTTTCCTTGCCTTGCCGTGCATTGCCTAGCCGTGCGTTGTCGTGCATTTGCCTTGCCTTGCCTCACCGTGCCTTGCCTTGCGTTACCCTTTCCTTGCCTGGCCGTGCATTGCCTAGCCGTGCGTTGTCGTGCATTAGCCTTGTCTTGCCTTACCGTGCCTTGCCTTGCGTTACCCTTTCCTTGCCTGGCCGTGCATTGCGTAGCCGTGCGTTGCCGTTCCTTAGCCTTGTTTCCCCTTGCCGTGCCTTGCCTTTTGTTACACTTGCCTTGCCTTGCTTTGCCTTGCCTTCCTTTCCTTCCGTTACTCTTTCCTTGCCTAGCCGTGCACTGCCAAGCCTTGCGTTGTCGTGCATTAGCTTTGCCTCCCCAAACCGTGCCTTGCCTTGCGTTACCATTTCCTTGCCTTGCCGTGCATTGCCTAGCCCTGTGTTGTCGTGCCTTAGCCTTGTTTCCCCTTACCGTGCCGTTCCTTCCGTTACCCTTGCCTTGCGTTACCCTTTCCTTGCCTTGCCGTGCATTGCCTAGCCTTGCGTTGTCGTGCCTTAGCCTTGCCTCGCCTGACCGTGCCTTGCCTTGCGTTACCCTTTCCTTGCCTTCCGTGCATTGCCTAGCCTTGCGTTGTCGTGCATCAGCCTTGCCTTGCCTCACCGTGCCTTGCCTTGCGTTACCCTTACCTTGCCTTGCTTTCCCTTCCTTTCATTGCTTTCCGTTAGTCTTTGCTTTCCTTCCGTGCATTGCCTAGCCTTGCGTTGTCGTGCCTTAGCCTTGCCTCGCCTGACAGTGCCTTGCCTTGCGTTACCCTTTCCTTGCCTTGCCGTGCATTGCCTAGCCGTGCGTTGCCGTGCCGTAGCCTTGTTTCCCCTTGCCGTGCCGTTCCTTCCGTTACCCTTGCCTTGCCTTGCTTTCCCTTGCCTTCCTTGCCTTCCGTTACTCTTTGCTTGCCTTCCGTGCATTGCCTAGCCTTGCGTTGTCGTGCCTTAGCCTTGCCTCGAGTAACGGTGCCTTGCCTTGCGTTACCCTTTCCTTTCCTTGCCGTGCATTGGCTAGCCCTGCGTTGTCGTGCCTTAGCCTTGTTTCCCCTTACCGTGCCGTTCCTTCCGTTACCCTTGCCTTCCCCTGCTTTCCCTTGCCTTCCTTGCCTTCCGTTACTCTTTGCTTGCCTTCCGTTTATTGCCTAGCCTTGCGTTGTCGTGCCTTAGCCTTGCCTCGCCTGACCGTGCCTTGCCTTGCGTTACCCTTTCCTTGCCTTTCCTTGCCTTGCCGTGCATTGCCTAGCCTTGTGTTGTCGTGCCTTAGCCTTGCCTCGCCTGACCGTGCCTTGCCTTGCGTTACCCTTTCCTTGCCTTGCCGTGCATTGCCTAGCCGTGCGTTGTCGTGCATCAGCCTTGCCCTACCTCACCGTGCCTTGCCTTGCGTTACCCTTTCCTTGCCTTGCCGTGCATTGCCTAGCCCTGTGTTGTCGTGCCTTAGCCTTGTTTCCCCTTACCGTGCCGTTCCTTTCGTTACCCTTGCCTTCCCCTGCTTTCCCTTGCCTTCCTTGCCTTCCGTTACTCTTTGCTTGCCTTCCGTGCATTGCCTAGCCTTGCGTTGTCGTGCCTTATCCTTGCCTCGCTTGACCGTGCCTTGCCTTGAGTTACCCATTCCTTGCCTTGCCGTGCATTGCCTAGCCTTGCGTTGTCGTGCATTTGCCTTGTCTTGCCTCACCGTGCTTTGCCTTGCGTTACCCTTTCCTTGCCTTGCCGTGCATTGCCTAGCCCTGCATTGTCGTGCCTTAGCTTTGTTTCCCCTTACCGTGCCGTTCCTTTCGTTGCCCTTGCCTTCCCTTGCTTTCCCTTGCCTTCCTTGCCTTCCGTTACTCTTTGCTTGCCTTCCGTTCATTGCCTAGCCTTGCGTTGTCGTGCCTTAGCCTTGCCTCGCCTGACCGTGCCTTGCCTTGCGTTACCCTTTCCTTGCCTTGCCGTGCATTGCCTAGCCGTGCGTTGTCGTGCATTTGCCTTGCCTTGCCTCACCGTGCCTTGCCTTGCGTTACCCTTTCCTTGCCTGGCCGTGCATTGCCTAGCCGTGCGTTGTCGTGCATTAGCCTTGTCTTGCCTTACCGTGCCTTGCCTTGCGTTACCCTTTCCTTGCCTGGCCGTGCATTGCGTAGCCGTGCGTTGCCGTTGCTTAGCCTTGTTTCCCCTTGCCGTGCCTTGCCTTTTGTTACACTTGCCTTGCCTTGCTTTGCCTTGCCTTCCATTCCTTCCGTTACTCTTTCCTTGCCTAGCCGTGCACTGCCTAGCCTTGCGTTGTCGTGCATTAGCTTTGCCTCCCCAAACCGTGCCTTGCCTTGCGTTACCATTTCCTTGCCTTGCCCTGCATTGCGTAGCCCTGTGTTGTCGTCCCTTTGTCTTGTTTGCCCTTACCGTGCCGTTCCTTCCGTTACCCTTGCCTTTCCCTGCTTTCCCTAGCCTTCCTTGCCTTCCGTTCCTCTTTGCTTGTCTTCCGTGCATTGCCTAGCCTTGCGTTGTCGTGCCTTAGCCTTGCCTCGCCTGACCGTGCCTTGCCTTGCGTTACCCTTTCCTTGCCTTGCCGTGAATTGCCTAGCCGTGCGTTGTCGTGCATTAGCCTTGTCTTGCCTTACCGTGCCTTGCCTTGCGTTACCCTTACCTTGCTTTGCTTTCCCTTACTTTCATTGCCTTCCGTTACTCTTTGCTTTCCTTCCGTGCATTGCCTAGCCTTGCGTTGTCGTGCCTTAGCCTTGCCTCGCCTGACAGTGCCTTGCCTTGCGTTACCCTTTCCTTGCCTTGCCGTGCATTGCCTAGCCGTGCGTTGCCGTGCCTTAGCCTTGTTTCCCCTTGCCGTGCCGTTCCTTCCGTTACCCTTGCCTTGCCTTGCTTTCCCTTGCCTTCCTTGCATTCCGTTACTCTTTGCTTGCCTTCCGTGCATTGCCTAGCCTTGCGTTGTCCTGCATTCGCCTTCCTCCCCATACCCTGCCTTGCCTTGCGTTACCCTTTCCTTGCCTTGCCCTGCATTGCCTAGCCCTGTGTTGTCGTGCCTTAGCCTTGTTTCCCCTTACCGTGCCGTTCCTTTCGTTACCCTTGCCTTCCCCTGCTTTCCCTTGCCTTCCTTGCCTTCCGTTACTCTTTGCTTGCCTTCCGTGCATTGCCTAGCCTTGCGTTGTCGTGCCTTAGCCTTGCCTCGCCTGACCGTGCCTTGCCTTGAGTTACCCTTTCCTTGGATTGCCGTGCATTGCCTAGCCGTGCGTTGTCGTGCATTTGCCTTGTCTTGCCTCACCGTGATTTGCCTTGCGTTACCCTTTCCTTGCCTTGCCGTGCATTGCCTAGCCCTGCATTGTCGTGCCTTAGCTTTGTTTCCCCTTACCGTGCCGTTCCTTTCGTTGCCCTTGCCTTCCCTTGCTTTCCCTTGCCTTCCTTGCCTTCCGTTACTCTTTGCTTGCCTTCCGTTCATTGCCTAGCCTTGCGTTGTCGTGCCTTTTACTTGCCTCGCCTGACCGTGCCTTGCCTTGCGTTACCCTTTCCTTTCCTTGCCGTGCATTGGCTAGCCCTGCGTTGTCGTGCCTTAGCCTTGTTTCCCCTTACCGTGCCGTTCCTTCCGTTACCCTTGCCTTCCCCTGCTTTCCCTTGCCTTCCTTGCCTTCCGATACTCTTTGCTTGCCTTCCGTTTATTGCCTAGCCTTGCGTTGTCGTGCCTTAGCCTTGCCGCGCCTTACCGTGCCTTGCCTTGGGTTACCCTTTCCTTGCCTAGCCGTGCATTGCCTAGCCTTGCGTTGTCGTGTCTTAGCCTTGCCTCGCCTGACGGTGCCTTGCCTTGCGTTACCCTTTCCTTGCCTTGCCGTGCATTGCCTAGCCGTGCGTTGTCGTGCATCAGCCTTTCCTTGCCTCACCGTGCCTTGCCTTGCGTTACCCTTTCCTTGCCTTGCCCTGCATTGCCTAGCCCTGTGTTGTCGTGCCTTAGTCTTGTTTGCCCTTACTGTGCCGTTCCTTCCGTTACCCTTGCCTTTCCCTGCTTTCCCTAGCCTTCCTTGCCTTCCGTTCCTCTTTGCTTGCCTTCCGTGCTTTGCCTAGCCTTGCGTTGTGGTGCCTTAGCCTTGCCTCGCCTGACCGTGCCTTGCCTTGCGTTACCCTTTCCTTGCCTTGCCGTGAATTGCCTAGCCGTGCGTTGTCGTGCATCAGCCTTGCCTTGCCTCACCGTGCCTTGCCTTGCGTTACCCTCACCTTGCCTTGCTTTCCCTTCCTTTCATTGCCTTCCGTTACTCTTTGCTTTCCTTCCGTGCATTGCCTAGCCTTGCGTTGTCGTGCCCTAGCCTTGCCTCGCCTGACAGTGCCTTGTCTTGCGTTACCCTTTCCTTGCCTTGCCGTGCATTGCCTAGCCCTGCGTTGTCGTGCCTTAGCTTTGTTTCCCCTTACCGTGCCGTTCCTTTCGTTGCCCTTGCCTTCCCTTGCTTTCCCTTGCCTTCCTTGCCTTCCTTTACTCTTTGCTTGCCTTCCGTTCATTGCCTAGCCTTGCGTTGTCGTGCCTTAGCCTTGCCTCGCCTGACCGTGCCTTGCCTTGCGTTACCCTTTCCTTGCCTTGCCGTGCATTGCCTACCCGTGCGTTGTCGTGCATTTGCCTTGCCTTGCCTCACCGTGCCTTGCCTTGCGTTACCCTTTCCTTGCCTGGCCGTGCATTGCCTAGCCGTGCGTTGTCGTGCCCTAGCCTTGCCTCGCGTAACGGTGCCTTGCCTTGCGTTACCCTTTCCTTGCCTGGCCGTGCATTGCGTAGCCGTGCGTTGCCGTTCCTTAGCCTTGTTTCCCCTTGCCGTGCCTTGCCTTTATTTACACTTGCCTTGCCTTGCTTTGCCTTGCCTTCCTTTCCTTCCGTTACTCTTTCCTTGCCTAGCCGTGCACTGCCTAGCCTTGCGTTGTCGTGCATTAGCTTTGCCTCCCCAAACCGTGCCTTGCCTTGCGTTACCATTTCCTTGCCTTGCCCTGCATTGCCTAGCCCTGTGTTGTCGTGCCTTAGTCTTGTTTGCCCTTACCGTGCCGTTGCTTCCGTTACCTTTGCCTTTCCCTGCTTTCCCTAGCCTTCCTTGCCTTCCGTTCCTCTTTGCTTGCCTTCCGTGCATTGCCTAGCCTTGCGTTGTCGTGCCTTAGCCTTGCCTCGCCTGACCGTGCCTTGCCTTGCGTTACCCTTTCCTTGCCTTGCCGTGAATTGCCTAGCCGTGCGTTGTCGTGCATCAGCCTTGCCTTGCCTCACCGTGCCTTGCCTTGCGTTACCCTTACCTTGCCTTGCTTTCCCTTCCTTTCATTGCTTTCCGTTAGTCTTTGCTTTCCTTCCGTGCATTGCCTAGCCTTGCGTTGTCGTGCCTTAGCCTTGCCTCGCCTGACAGTGCCTTGCCTTGCGTTACCCTTTCCTTGCCTTGCCGTGCATTGCCTAGCCGTGCGTTGCCGTGCCGTAGCCTTGTTTCCCCTTGCCGTGCCGTTCCTTCCGTTACCCTTGCCTTGCCTTGCTTTCCCTTGCCTTCCTTGCCTTCCGTTACTCTTTGCTTGCCTTCCGTGCATTGCCTAGCCTTGCGTTGTCGTGCCTTAGCCTTGCCTCGAGTAACGGTGCCTTGCCTTGCGTTACCCTTTCCTTTCCTTGCCGTGCATTGGCTAGCCCTGCGTTGTCGTGCCTTAGCCTTGTTTCCCCTTACCGTGCCGTTCCTTCCGTTACCCTTGCCTTCCCCTGCTTTCCCTTGCCTTCCTTGCCTTCCGTTACTCTTTGCTTGCCTTCCGTTTATTGCCTAGCCTTGCGTTGTCGTGCCTTAGCCTTGCCGCGCCTTACCGTGCCTTGCCTTGGGTTACCCTTTCCTTGCCTTGCCGTGCATTGCCTAGCCTTGAGTTGTCGTGCCTTAGCCTTGCCTCGCCTGACCGTGCCTTGCCTTGCGTTACCCTTTCCTTGCCTTGCCGTGCATTGCCTAGCCGTGCGTTGTCGTGCATCAGCCTTGCCCTACCTCACCGTGCCTTGCCTTGCGTTACCCTTTCCTTGCCTTGCCGTGCATTGCCTAGCCCTGTGTTGTCGTGCCTTAGCCTTGTTTCCCCTTACCGTGCCGTTCCTTTCGTTACCCTTGCCTTCCCCTGCTTTCCCTTGCCTTCCTTGCCTTCCGTTACTCTTTGCTTGCCTTCCGTGCATTGCCTAGCCTTGCGTTGTCGTGCCTTATCCTTGCCTCGCTTGACCGTGCCTTGCCTTGAGTTACCCATTCCTTGCCTTGCCGTGCATTGCCTAGCCTTGCGTTGTCGTGCATTTGCCTTGTCTTGCCTCACCGTGCTTTGCCTTGCGTTACCCTTTCCTTGCCTTGCCGTGCATTGCCTAGCCCTGCATTGTCGTGCCTTAGCTTTGTTTCCCCTTACCGTGCCGTTCCTTTCGTTGCCCTTGCCTTCCCTTGCTTTCCCTTGCCTTCCTTGCCTTCCGTTACTCTTTGCTTGCCTTCCGTTCATTGCCTAGCCTTGCGTTGTCGTGCCTTAGCCTTGCCTCGCCTGACCGTGCCTTGCCTTGCGTTACCCTTTCCTTGCCTTGCCGTGCATTGCCTAGCCGTGCGTTGTCGTGCATTTGCCTTGCCTTGCCTCACCGTGCCTTGCCTTGCGTTACCCTTTCCTTGCCTGGCCGTGCATTGCCTAGCCGTGCGTTGTCGTGCATTAGCCTTGTCTTGCCTTACCGTGCCTTGCCTTGCGTTACCCTTTCCTTGCCTGGCCGTGCATTGCGTAGACGTGCGTTGCCGTTCCTTAGCCTTGTTTCCCCTTGCCGTGCCTTGCCTTTTGTTACACTTGCCTTGCCTTGCTTTGCCTTGCCTTCCTTTCCTTCCGTTACTCTTTCCTTGCCTAGCCGTGCACTGCCTAGCCTTGCGTTGTCGTGCATTAGCTTTGCCTCCCCAAACCGTGCCTTGCCTTGCGTTACCATTTCCTTGCCTTGCCCTGCATTGCGTAGCCCTGTGTTGTCGTCCCTTTGTCTTGTTTGCCCTTACCGTGCCGTTCCTTCCGTTACCCTTGCCTTTCCCTGCTTTCCCTAGCCTTCCTTGCCTTCCGTTCCTCTTTGCTTGTCTTCCGTGCATTGCCTAGCCTTGCGTTGTCGTGCCTTAGCCTTGCCTCGCCTGACCGTGCCTTGCCTTGCGTTACCCTTTCCTTGCCTTGCCGTGAATTGCCTAGCCGTGCGTTGTCGTGCATTAGCCTTGTCTTGCCTTACCGTGCCTTGCCTTGCGTTACCCTTACCTTGCTTTGCTTTCCCTTACTTTCATTGCCTTCCGTTACTCTTTGCTTTCCTTCCGTGCATTGCCTAGCCTTGCGTTGTCGTGCCTTAGCCTTGCCTCGCCTGACAGTGCCTTGCCTTGCGTTACCCTTTCCTTGCCTTGCCGTGCATTGCCTAGCCCTGTGTTGTCGTGCCTTAGCCTTGTTTCCCCTTACCGTGCCGTTCCTTTCGTTACCCTTGCCTTCCCCTGCTTTCCCTTGCCTTCCTTGCCTTCCGTTACTCTTTGCTTGCCTTCCGTGCATTGCCTAGCCTTGCGTTGTCGTGCCTTAGCCTTGCCTCGCCTGACCGTGCCTTGCCTTGAGTTACCCTTTCCTTGGATTGCCGTGCATTGCCTAGCCGTGCGTTGTCGTGCATTTGCCTTGTCTTGCCTCACCGTGATTTGCCTTGCGTTACCCTTTCCTTGCCTTGCCGTGCATTGCCTAGCCCTGCATTGTCGTGCCTTAGCTTTGTTTCCCCTTACCGTGCCGTTCCTTTCGTTGCCCTTGCCTTCCCTTGCTTTCCCTTGCCTTCCTTGCCTTCCGTTACTCTTTGCTTGCCTTCCGTTCATTGCCTAGCCTTGCGTTGTCGTGCCTTTTACTTGCCTCGCCTGACCGTGCCTTGCCTTGCGTTACCCTTTCCTTTCCTTGCCGTGCATTGGCTAGCCCTGCGTTGTCGTGCCTTAGCCTTGTTTCCCCTTACCGTGCCGTTCCTTCCGTTACCCTTGCCTTCCCCTGCTTTCCCTTGCCTTCCTTGCCTTCCGATACTCTTTGCTTGCCTTCCGTTTATTGCCTAGCCTTGCGTTGTCGTGCCTTAGCCTTGCCGCGCCTTACCGTGCCTTGCCTTGGGTTACCCTTTCCTTGCCTAGCCGTGCATTGCCTAGCCTTGCGTTGTCGTGTCTTAGCCTTGCCTCGCCTGACCGTGCCTTGCCTTGCGTTACCCTTTCCTTGCCTTGCCGTGCATTGCCTAGCCGTGCGTTGTCGTGCATCAGCCTTTCCTTGCCTCACCGTGCCTTGCCTTGCGTTACCCTTTCCTTGCCTTGCCCTGCATTGCCTAGCCCTGTGTTGTCGTGCCTTAGTCTTGTTTGCCCTTACTGTGCCGTTCCTTCCGTTACCCTTGCCTTTCCCTGCTTTCCCTAGCCTTCCTTGCCTTCCGTTCCTCTTTGCTTGCCTTCCGTGCATTGCCTAGCCTTGCGTTGTGGTGCCTTAGCCTTGCCTCGCCTGACCGTGCCTTGCCTTGCGTTACCCTTTCCTTGCCTTGCCGTGAATTGCCTAGCCGTGCGTTGTCGTGCATCAGCCTTGCCTTGCCTCACCGTGCCTTGCCTTGCGTTACCCTCACCTTGCCTTGCTTTCCCTTCCTTTCATTGCCTTCCGTTACTCTTTGCTTTCCTTCCGTGCATTGCCTAGCCTTGCGTTGTCGTGCCCTAGCCTTGCCTCGCCTGACAGTGCCTTGTCTTGCGTTACCCTTTCCTTGCCTTGTCGTGCATTGCCTAGCCGTGCGTTGCCGTGCCTTAGCCTTGTTTCCCCTTACCGTGCCGTTCCTTCCGTTACCCTTGCCTTCCCCTGCTTTCCTTTGCCTTCCTTGCCTTCCGTTACTCTTTGCTTGCCTTCCGTTTATTGCCTAGCCTTGCGTTGTCGTGCCTTAGCCTTGCCGCGCCTTACCGTGCCTTGCCTTGCGTTACCCTTTCCTTGCCTTGCCGTGCATTGCCTAGCCTTGCGTTGTCGTGCCTTAGCCTTGCCTCGCCTGACCGTGCCTTGCCTTGCGTTACCCTTTCCTTGCCTTGCCGTTCATTGCCTAGCCGTGCGTTGCCGTGCCTTAGCCTTGTTTCCCCTTGCTGTGCCGTTCCTTCCGTTACCCTTGCCTTGCCTTGCTTTCCCTTGCCTTCCTTGCCTTCCGTTACTCTTTGCTTGCCTTCCGTGCATTGCCTAGCCTTGCGTTGTCGTGCCTTAGCCTTGCCTCGCGTAACGGTGCCTTGCCTTGCGTTACCCTTTCCTTTCCTTGCCGTGCATTGGCTAGCCCTGCGTTGTCGTGCCTTAGCCTTGTTTCCCCTTACCGTGCCGTTCCTTCCGTTACCCTTGCCTTCCCCTGCTTTCCCTTGCCTTCCGTTACTCGTTGCTTGCCTTCCGTTTATTGCCTAGGCTTGCGTTGTCGTGCCTTAGCCTTGCCTCGCCTGACCGTGCCTTGCCTTGCGTTACCCTTTCCGTGCCTTGCCGTGCATTGCCTAGCCGTGCGTTGTCGTGCATCAGCCTTGCCTTCCTCACCGTGCCTTGCCTTGCGTTACCCTTTCCTTGCCTTGCCGTGCATTGCCTAGCGGTGCGTTGCCGTGCCTTAGCCTTGTTTCCCCTTGCCGTGCCGTTCCTTCTGTTACCCTTGCCTTGCCTTGCTTTCCCTTGCCTTCCTTGCCTTCCGTTACTCTTTGCTTGCCTTCCGTGCATTGCCTAGCCTTGCGTTGTCGTGCATTCGCGTTCCTCCCCAAACCGTGCCTTGATTTGCGTTACCCTTTCCTTGCCTTGCCCTGCATTGCCTAGCCCTGTGTTGTCGTGCCTTAGCCTTGTTTCCCCTTACCGTGCCGTTCCTTTCGTTACCCTTGCCTTCCCCTGCTTTCCCTTGCCTTCCTTGCCTTCCGTTACTCTTTGCTTGCCTTCCGTGCATTGCCTAGCCTTGCGTTGTCGTGCCTTAACCTTGCCTCGCCTGACCGTGCCTTGCCTTGAGTTACCCTTTCCTTTCCTTGACGTGCATTGCCTAGCCGTGCGTTGTCGTGCATTTGCCTTGTCTTGCCTCACCGTGCTTTGCCTTGCGTTACCCTTTCCTTGCCTTGCCGTGCATTGCCTAGCCCTGCTTTGTCCTGCCTTAGCTTTGTTTCCCCTTACCGTGCCGTTCCTTTCGTTGCCCTTGCCTTCCCTTGCTTTCCCTTGCCTTCCTTGCCTTCCGTTACTCTTTGCTTGCCTTTCGTTCATTGCCTAGCCTTGCGTTGTCGTGCCTTAGCCTTGCCTCGCCTGACCGTGCCTTGCCTTGCGTTACCCTTTCCTTGCCTTGCCGTGCATTGCCTAGCCGTGCGTTGTCGTGCATTTGCCTTGCCTTGCCTCACCGTGCCTTGCCTTGCGTTACCCTTTCCTTGCCTGGCCGTGCATTGCCTAGCCGTGCGTTGTCGTGCATTAGCCTTGTCTTGCCTTACCGTGCCTTGCCTTGCGTTACCCTTTCCTTGCCTGGCCGTGCATTGCGTAGCCGTGCGTTGCCGTTCCTTAGCCTTGTTTCCCCTTGCCGTGCCTTGCCTTTTGTTACACTTGCCTTGCCTTGCTTTGCCTTGCCTTCCTTTCCTTCCGTTACTCTTTCCTTGCCTAGCCGTGCACTGCCTAGCCTTGCGTTGTCGTGCATTAGCTTTGCCTCCCCAAACCGTAACTTGCCTTGCGTTACCCTTTCCTTGCCTTGCCCTGCATTGCCTAGCCCTGTGTTGTCGTGCCTTAGTCTTGTTTGCCCTTACCGTGCCGTTCCTTCCGTTACCCTTGCCTTTCCCTGCTTTCCCTAGCCTTCCTTGCCTTCCGTTCCTCTTTGCTTGCCTTCCGTGCATTGCCTAGCCTTGCGTTGTGGTGCCTTAGCCTTGCCTCGCCTGACCGTGCCTTGCCTTGCGTTACCCTTTCCTTGCCTTGCCGTGAATTGCCTAGCCGTGCGTTGTCGTGCATCAGCCTTGCCTTGCCTCACCGTGCCTTGCCTTGCGTTACCCTCACCTTGCCTTGCTTTCCCTTCCTTTCATTGCCTTCCGTTACTCTTTGCTTTCCTTCCGTGCATTGCCTAGCCTTGCGTTGTCGTGCCTTAGCCTTGCCTCGCCTGACAGTGCCTTGTCTTGCGTTACCCTTTCCTTGCCTTGTCGTGCATTGCCTAGCCGTGCGTTGCCGTGCCGTAGCCTTGTTTCCCCTTGCCGTGCCGTTCCTTCCGTTACCCTTGCCTTGCCTTGCTTTCCCTTGCCTTCCTTGCCTTCCGTTACTCTTTGCTTGCCTTCCGTGCATTGCCTAGCCTTGCGTTGTCGTGCCTTAGCCTTGCCTCGAGTAACGGTGCCTTGCCTTGCGTTACCCTTTCCTTTCCTTGCCGTGCATTGGCTAGCCCTGCGTTGTCGTGCCTTTGCCTTGTTTCCCATTGCCGTGCCGTTCCTTCTGTTACCCTTGCCTTGCCTTGCTTTCCCTTGCCTTCCTTGCCTTCCGTTACTCTTTGCTTGCCTTCCGTGCATTGCCTAGCCTTGCGTTGTCGTGCATTCGCCTTCCTCCCCGAACCGTGCCTTGCCTTGCGTTACCCTTTCCTTTCCTTGCCGTGCATTGGCTAGCCCTGCGTTGTCGTGCCTTAGCCTTGTTTCCCCTTACCGTGCCGTCCTTCCGTTACCCTTGCCTTCCCCTGCTTTCCCTTGCCTTCCTTGCCTTCCGTTACTCTTTGCTTGCCTTCCGTTTATTGCCTAGCCTTGCGTTGTCGTGCCTTAGCCTTGCCGCGCCTTACCGTGCCTTGCCTTGGGTTACCCTTTCCTTGCCTTGCCGTGCATTGCCTAGCCTTGCGTTGTCGTGCCTTAGCCTTGCCTCGCCTGACCGTGCCTTGCCTTGCGTTACCCTTTCCTTGCCTTGCCGTGCATTGCCTAGCCGTGCGTTGTCGTGCATCAGCCTTGCCTTGCCTCACCGTGCCTTGCCTTGCGTTACCCTTTCCTTGCCTTGCCGTGCATTGCCTAGCCCTGTGTTGTCGTGCCTTAGCCTTGTTTCCCCTTACCGTGCCGTTCCTTTCGTTACCCTTGCCTTCCCCTGCTTTCCCTTGCCTTCCTTGCCTTCCGTTACTCTTTGCTTGCCTTCCGTGCATTGCCTAGCCTTGCGTTGTCGTGCCTTATCCTTGCCTCGCCTGACCGTGCCTTGCCTTGAGTTACCCTTTCCTTGCCTTGCCGTGCATTGCCTAGCCGTGCGTTGTCGTGCATTTGCCTTGTCTTGCCTCACCGTGCTTTGCCTTGCGTTACCCTTTCCTTGCCTTGCCGTGCATTGCCTAGCCCTGCATTGTCGTGCCTTAGCTTTGTTTCCCCTTACCGTGCCGTTCCTTTCGTTGCCCTTGCCTTCCCTTGCTTTCCCTTGCCTTCCTTGCCTTCCGTTACTCTTTGCTTGCCTTCCGTTCATTGCCTAGCCTTGCGTTGTCGTGCCTTAGCCTTGCCTCGCCTGACCGTGCCTTGCCTTGCGTTACCCTTTCCTTGCCTTGCCGTGCATTGCCTAGCCGCGCGTTGTCGTGCATTAGCCTTGCCTTGCCTCACCGTGCCTTGCCTTGCGTTACTCTTTCCTTGCCTAGCCGTGCACTGCCTAGCCTTGCGTTGTCGTGCATTAGCTTTGCCTCCCCAAACCGTGCCTTGCCTTGCGTTACAATTTCCTTGCCTTGCCCTGCATTGCCTAGCCCTGTGTTGTCGTGCCTTAGGCTTGTTTGCCCTTACCGTGCCGTTCCTTCCGTTACCCTTGCCTTTCCCTGCTTTCCCTAGCCTTCCTTGCCTTCCGTTCCTCTTTGCTTGCCTTCCGTGCATTGCCTAGCCTTGCGTTGTCGTGCCTTAGCCTTGCCTCGCCTGACCGTGCCTTGCCTTGCGTTACCCTTTCCTTGCCTTGCCGTGAATTGCCTAGCCGTGCGTTGTCGTGCATCAGCCTTGCCTTGCCTCACCGTGCCTTGCCTTGCGTTACCCTTACCTTGCCTTGCTTTCCCTTCCTTTCATTGCCTTCCGTTACTCTTTGCTTTCCTTCCGTGCATTGCCTAGCCTTGCGTTGTCGTGCCTTAGCCTTGCCTCGCCTGACAGTGCCTTGCCTTGCGTTACCCTTTCCTTGCCTTACCGTGCATTGCCTAGCCGTGCGTTGCCGTGGCTTAGCCTTGTTTCCCCTTGCCCTGCCGTTCCTTGCGTTACCCTTGCCTTCCCCTGCTTTCCCTTGCCTTCCTTGCCTTCCGTTACTCTTTGCTTGCCTTCCGTTTATTGCCTAGCCTTGCGTTGTCGTGCCTTAGCCTTGCCGCGCCTTACCGTGCCTTGCCTTGCGTTACCCTTTCCTTTCCTTGCTGTGCATTGCCTAGCCTTGCGTTGTCGTGCCTTAGCCTTGCCTCGCCTGACCGTGCCTTGGCTTGCGTTACCCTTTCCTTGCCTTGCCGTGCATTGCCTAACCTTGCGTTGTCGTGCATCAGCCTTGCGTTGCCTCACCGTGCCTTGCCTTGCGTTACCCTTTCCTTGCCTTGCCGTGCATTGCCTAGCCGTGCGTTGCAGTGCCTTAGCCTTGTTTCCCCTTGCCGTGCCGTTCCTTCTGTTACCCTTGCCTTGCCTTGCTTTCCCTTGCCTTCCTTGCCTTCCGTTACTCTTTGATTGCCTTCCGTGCATTGCCTAGCCTTGCGTTGTCGTGCATTCGCCTTCCTCCCCAAACCGTGCCTTGCCTTGCGTTACCCTTTCCTTGCCTTGCCCTGCATTGCCTAGCCCTGTGTTGTCGTGCCTTAGCCTTGTTTCCCCTTACCGTGCCGTTCCTTTCGTTACCCTTGCCTTCCCCTGCTTTCCCTTGCCTTCCTTGCCTTCCGTTACTCTTTGCTTGCCTTCCGTGCAGTGCCTAGCCTTGCGTTGTCGTGCCTTAGCCTTGCCTCGCCTGACCGTGCCTTGCCTTGAGTTACCCTTTCCTTGCCTTGCCGTGCATTGCCTAGCCGTGCGTTGTCGTACATTTGACTTGTCTTGCCTCACCGTGCTTTGCCTTGCGTTACCCTTTCCTTGCCTTGCCGTGCATTGCCTAGCCCTGCATTGTCGTGCCTTAGCTTTGTTTCCCCTTACCGTGCCGTTCCTTTCGTTGCCCTTGCCTTCCCTTGCTTTCCCTTGCCTTCCTTGCCTTCCGTTACTCTTTGCTTGCCTTCCGTTCATTGCCTAGCCTTGCGTTGTCGTGCCTTAGCCTTGCCTCGCCTGACCGTGCCTTGCCTTGCGTTACCCTTTCCTTGCCTTGCCGTGCATTGCCTAGCCGTGCGTTGTCGTGCATTTGCCTTGCCTTGCCTCACCGTGCCTTGCCTTCCGTTACCCTTTCCTTGCCTGGCCGTGCATTGCCTAGCCGTGCGTTGTCGTGCATTAGCCTTGTCTTGCCTTACCGTGCCTTGCCTTGCGTTACCCTTTCCTTGCCTGGCCGTGCATTGCGTCGCCGTGCGTTGCCGTTCCTTAGCCTTGTTTCCCCTTGCCGTGCCTTGCCTTTTGTTACACTTGCCTTGCCTTGCTTTGCCTTGCCTTCCTTTTATTCCGTTACTCTTTCCTTGCCTAGCCGTGCACTGCCTAGCCTTGCGTTGTCGTGCATTAGCTTTGCCTCCCCAAACCGTGCCTTGCCTTGCGTTACAATTTCCTTGCCTTGCCCTGCATTGCCTAGCCCTGTGTTGTCGTGCCTTAGTCTTGTTTCCCCTTACCGTGCCGTTCCTACCGTTACCCTTGCCTTTCCCTGCTTTCCCTAGCCTTCCTTGCCTTCCGTTCCTCTTTGCTTGCCTTCCGTGCATTGCCTAGCCTTGCGTTGTCGTGCCTTAGCCTTGCCTCGCCTGACCGTGCCTTGCCTTGCGTTACCCTTTCCTTGCCTTGCCGTGAATTGCCTAGCCGTGCGTTGTCGTGCATCAGCCTTGCCTTGCCTCACCGTGCCTTGCCTTGCGTTACCCTTACCTTGCCTTGATTTCCCTTCCTTTCATTGCCTTCCGTTACTCTTTGCTTTCCTTCCGTGCATTGCCAAGCCTTGCGTTGTCGTGCCTTAGCCTTGCCTCGCCTGACAGTGCCTTGTCTTGCGTTACCCTTTCCTTGCCTTGCCGTGCATTGCCTAGCCGTGCGTTGCCGTGCCTTAGCCTTGTTTCCCCTTACCGTGCCGTTCCTTCCGTTACCCTTGCCTTCCCCTGCTTTCCCTTGCCTTCCTTGCCTTCCGTTACTCTTTGCTTGCCTTCCGTTTATTGCCTAGCCTTGCGTTGTCGTGCCTTAGCCTTGCCGCGCCTTACCGTGCCTTGCCTTGGGTTACCCTTTCCTTGCCTTGCCGTGCATTGCCTACCTTGCGTTGTCGTGCCTTAGCCTTGCCTCGCCTGACCGTGCCTTGCCTTGCGTTACCCTTTCCTTGCCTTGCCGTGCATTGCCTAGCCGTGCGTTGTCGTGCATCAGCCTTGCCTTGCCTCACCGTGCCTTGCCTTGCGTTACCCTTTCCTTGCCTTGCCGTGCATTGCCTAGCCCTGTGTTGTCGTGCCTTAGCCTTGTTTCCCCTTACCGTGCCGTTCCTTTCGTTACCCTTGCCTTCCCCTGCTTTCCCTTGCCTTCCTTGCCTTCCGTTACTCTTTGCTTGCCTTCCGTGCATTGCCTAGCCTTGCGTTGTCGTGCCTTATCCTTGCCTCGCCTGACCGTGCCTTGCCTTGCGTTACCATTTCCTTGCCTTGCCGTGCATTGCCTAGCCGTGCGTTGTCGTGCATTTGCCTTGTCTTGCCTCACCGTGCTTTGCCTTGCGTTACCCTTTCCTTGCCTTGCCGTGCATTGCCTAGCCCTGCATTGTCGTGCCTTAGCGTTGTTTCCCCTTACCGTGCCGTTCCTTTCGTTGCCCTTGCCTTCCCTTGCTTTCCCTTGCCTTCCTTGCCTTCCGTTACTCTTTGCTTGCCTTCCGTTCATTGCCTAGATTTGCGTTGTCGTGCCTTAGCCTTGCCTCGCCTGACCGTGCCTTGCCTTGCGTTACCCTTTCCTTGCCTTGCCGTGCATTGCCTAGCCGCGCGTTGTCGTGCATTTGCCTTGCCTTGCCTCACCGTTCCTTGCCTTGCGTTACCCTTTCCTTGCCTGGCCGTGCATTGCCTAGCCGTGCGTTGTCGTGCATTAGCCTTGTCTTGCCTTACCGTGCCTTGCCTTGCGTTACCCTTTCCTTGCCTGGCCGTGCATTGCGTAGCCGTGCGTTGCCGTTCCTTAGCCTTGTTTCCCCTTGCCGTGCCTTGCCTTTTGTTACACTTGCCTTGCCTTGCTTTGCCTTGCCTTCCTTTCCTTCCGTTACTCTTTCCTTGCCTAGCCGTGCACTGCCTAGCCTTGCGTTGTCGTGCATTAGCTTTGCCTCCCCAAACCGTGCCTTGCCTTGCGTTACCCTTTCCTTGCCTTGCCCTGCATTGCCTAGCCATGTGTTGTCGTGCCTTAGTCTTGTTGCCCTTACCGTGCCGTTCCTTCCGTTACCCTTGCCTTTCCCTGCTTTCCCTAGCCTTCCTTGCCTTCCGTTCCTCTTTGCTTGCCTTCCGTGCATTGCCTAGCCTTGCGTTGTCGTGCCTTAGCCTTGCCTCGCCTGACCGTGCCTTGCCTTGCGTTACCCTTTCCTTGCCTTGCCGTGAATTGCCTAGCCGTGCGTTGTCGTGCATCAGCCTTGCCTTGCCTCACCGAGCCTTGCCTTGCGTTACCCTTACCTTGCCTTGCTTTCCCTTCCTTTCATTGCCTTCCGTTACTCTTTCCTTTCCTTCCGTGCATTGCCTAGCCTTGCGTTGTCGTGCCTTAGCCTTGCCGCGCCTTACCGTGCCTTGCCTTGCGTTACCCTTTCCTTGCCTTGCTGTGCATTGCCTAGCCTTGCGTTGTCGTGCCTTAGCCTTGCCTCGCCTGACCGTGCCTTGCCTTGCGTTACCCTTTCCTTGCCTTGCCGTGCATTGCCTAACCTTGCGTTGTCGTGCATCAGCCTTGCCTTGCCTCACCGTGCCTTGCCTTGCGTTACCCTTTCCTTGCCTTGCCGTGCATTGCCTAGCCGTGCGTTGCAGTGCCTTAGCCTTGTTTCCCCTTGCCGTGCCGTTCCTTCTGTTACCCTTGCCTTGCCTTGCTTTCCCTTGCCTTCCTTGCCTTCCGTTACTCTTTGCTTGCCTTCCGTGCATTGCCTAGCCTTGCGTTGTCGTGCATTCGCCTTCCTCCCCAAACCGTGCCTTGCCTTGCGTTACCCTTTCCTTGCCTTGCAGTGCATTGCCTAGCCTTGCGTTGTCGTGCATTTGCCTTGCCTTGCCTCACCGTTCCTTGCCTTGCCTTACCCTTTCCTTGCCTTGCCGTGAATTGCCTAGCCGTGCGTTGTCGTGCATCAGCCTTGCCTTGCCTCACCGTGCCTTGCCTTGCGTTACCCTTTCCTTTCCTTGCTTTCCCTTCCTTTCATTGCCTTCCGTTACTCTTTGCTTTCCTTCCGTGCATTGCCTAGCCTTGCGTTGTCGTGCCATAGCCTTGCCTCGCCTGACAGTGCCTTGTCTTGCGTTACCCTTTCCTTGCCTTGCCGTGCATTGCCTAGCCGTGCGTTGCCGTGCCTTAGCCTTGTTTACTCTTACCGTGCCGTTCCTTCCGTTACCCTTGCCTTCCCCTGCTTTCCCTTGCCTTCCTTGCCTTCCGTTACTCTTTGCTTGCCTTCCGTTTATTGCCTAGCCTTGCGTTGTCGTGCCTTAGCCTTGCCTCGCCTGACCGTGCCTTGGCTTGCGTTACCCTTTCCTTGCCTTGCCGTGCATTGCCTAGCCGTGCGTTGTCGTGCATCAGCCTTGCCTTGCCTCACCGTGCCTTGCCTTGCGTTACCCTTTCCTTGCCTTGCCGTGCATTGCCTAGCCGTGCGTTGCAGTGCCTTAGCCTTGTTTCGCCTTGCCGTGCCGTTCCTTCTGTTACCCTTGCCTTGCTTTGCTTTCCCTTGCCTTCCTTGCCTTCCGTTACTCTTTGCTTGCCTTCCGTGCATTGCCTAGCCTTGCGTTGTCGTGCATTCGCCTTCCTCCCCAAACCGTGCCTTGCCTTGCGTTACCCTTTCCTTGCCTTGCTCTGCATTGCCTAGCCCTGTGTTGTCGTGCGTTAGCCTTGTTTCCCCTTACCGTGCCGTTCCTTTCGTTACCCTTGCCTTCCCCTGCTTTCCCTTGCCTTCCTTGCCTTCCGTTACTCTTTGCTTGCCTTCCGTGCATTGCCTAGCCTTGCGTTGTCGTGCCTTAGCCTTGCCTCGCCTGACCGTGCCTTGCCTTGAGTTACCCTTTCCTTGCCTTGCCGTGCATTGCCTAGCCCTGCATTGTCGTGCCTTAGCTTTGTTTCCCCTTACCGTGCCGTTCCTTTCGTTGCCCTTGCCTTCCCTTGCTTTCCCTTGCCTTCCTTGCCTTCCGTTACTCTTTGCTTGCCTTCCGTTCATTGCCTAGCCTTGCGTTGTCGTGCCTTAGCCTTGCCTCGCCTGACCGTGCCTTGCCTTGCGTTACCCATTCCTTGCCTTGCCGTGCATTGCCTAGCCGTGCGTTGTCGTGCATTTGCCTTGCCTTGCCTCACCGTTCCTTGCCTTGCGTTACCCTTTCCTTGCCTGGCCGTGCATTGCCTAGCCGTGCGTTGTCGTGCATTAGCCTTGCCTTGCCTCACCGTGCCTTGCCTTGCGTTACCCTTTCCTTGCCTGGCCGTGCATTGCGTAACCGTGCGTTGCCGTTCCTTAGCCTTGTTTCCCCTTGCCGTGCCTTGCCTTTTGTTACACTTGCCTTGCCTTGCTTTGCCTTGCCTTCCTTTCCTTCCGTTACTCTTTCCTTGCCTAGCCGTGCACTGCCTAGCCTTGCGTTGTCGTGCATTAGCTTTGCCTCCCCAAACCGTGCCTTGCCTTGCGTTACCATTTCCTTGCCTTGCCCTGCATTGCCTAGCCCTGTGTTGTCGTGCCTTAGTCTTGTTTCCCCTTACCGTGCCGTTCCTTCTGTTACCCTTGCCTTGCCTTGCTTTCCCTTGACTTCCTTGCCTTCCGTTACTCTTTGCTTGCCTTCCGTGCATTGCCTAGCCTTGCGTTGTCGTGCATTCGCCTTCCTCCCCAAACCGTGCCTTGCCTTGCGTTACCCTTTCCTTGCCTTGCCCTGCATTGCCTAGCCCTGTGTTGTCGTGCCTTAGCCTTGTTTCCCCTTACCGTGCCGTTCCTTTCGTTACCCTTGCCTTCCCCTGCTTTCCCTTGCCTTCCTTGCCTTCCGTTACTCTTTGCTTGCCTTCCGTGCATTGCCTAGCCTTGCGTTATCGTGCCTTAGCCTTGCCTCGCCTGACCGTGCCTTGCCTTGAGTTACCCTTTCCTTGCCTTGCCGTGCATTGCCTAGCCGTGCGTTGTCGTGCATTTGACTTGTCTTGCCTCACCGTGCTTTGCCTTGCGTTACCCTTTCCTTGCCTTGCCGTGCATTGCCTAGCCCTGCATTGTCGTGCCTTAGCTTTGTTTCCCCTTACCATGCCGTTCCTTTCGTTGCCCTTGCCTTCCCTTGCCTTCCTTGCCTTCCGTTACTCTTTGCTTGCCTTCCGTTCATTGCCTAGCCTTGCGTTGTCGTGCCTTAGCCTTGCCTCGCCTGACCGTGCCTTGCCTTGCGTTACCCTTTCCTTGCCTTGCAGTGCATTGCCTAGCCGTGCGTTGTCGTGCATTTGCCTTGCCTTGCGTCACCGTTCCTTGCCTTGCGTTACCCTTTCCTTGCCTTCCCGTGAATTGCCAAGCCGTGCGTTGTCGTGCATCAGCCTTGCCTTGCCTCACCGTGCCTTGCCTTGCGTTACCCTTACCTTTCCTTGCTTTCCCTTCCTTTCATTGCCTTCCGTTACTCTTTGCTTTCCTTCCGTGCATTGCCTAGCCTTGCGTTGTCGTGCCTTAGCCTTGCCTCGCCTGACAGTGCCTTGTCTTGCGTTACCCTTTCCTTGCCTTGCCGTGCATTGCCTAGCCGTGCGTTGCCGTGCCTTAGCCTTGTTTCCCCTTACCGTGCCGTTCCTTCCGTTACCCTTGCCTTCCCCTGCTTTCCCTTGCCTTTCTTGCCTTCCGTTACTCTTTGCTTGCCTTCCGTTTATTGCCTAGCCTTGCGTTGTCGTGCCTTAGCCTTGCCGCGCCTTACCGTGCCTTGCCTTGCGTTACCCTTTCCTTGCCTTGCCGTGCATTGCCTAGCCTTGCGTTGTCGTGCCTTAGCCTTGCCTCGCCTGACCGTGCCTTGGCTTGCGTTACCCTTTCCTTGCCTTGCCGTGCATTGCCTAGCCGTGCGTTGTCGTGCATCAGCCTTGCCTTGCCTCACCGTGCCTTGCCTTGCGTTACCCTTTCCTTGCCTTGCCGTGCATTGCCTAGCCGTGCGTTGCAGTGCCTTAGCCTTGTTTCGCCTTGCCGTGCCGTTCCTTCTGTTACCCTTGCCTTGCTTTGCTTTCCCTTGCCTTCCTTGCCTTCCGTTACTCTTTGCTTGCCTTCCGTGCATTGCCTAGCCTTGCGTTGTCGTGCATTCGCCTTCCTCCCCAAACCGTGCCTTGCCTTGCGTTACCCTTTCCTTGCCTTGCTCTGCATTGCCTAGCCCTGTGTTGTCGTGCCTTAGCCTTGTTTCCCCTTACCGTGCCGTTCCTTTCGTTACCCTTGCCTTCCCCTGCTTTCCCTTGCCTTCCTTGCCTTCCGTTACTCTTTGCTTGCCTTCCGTGCATTGCCTAGCCTTGCGTTGTCGTGCCTTAGCCTTGCCTCGCCTGACCGTGCCTTGCCTTGAGTTACCCTTTCCTTGCCTTGCCGTGCATTGCCTAGCCCTGCATTGTCGTGCCTTAGCTTTGTTTCCCCTTACCGTGCCGTTCCTTTCGTTGCCCTTGCCTTCCCTTGCTTTCCCTTGCCT
Organism: Macrotis lagotis; assembly: GCF_037893015.1. Classification (NCBI taxonomy): domain Eukaryota; kingdom Metazoa; phylum Chordata; class Mammalia; order Peramelemorphia; family Peramelidae; genus Macrotis; species Macrotis lagotis. The sequence goes on along the minus strand of NW_027422195.1, from coordinate 87,750 downwards.
TCCTTGCCTTCCGTTACTCTTTGCTTGCCTTCCGTTCATTGCCTAGCCTTGCGTTGTCGTGCCTTAGCCTTGCCTCGCCTGACCGTGCCTTGCCTTGCGTTACCCATTCCTTGCCTTGCCGTGCATTGCCTAGCCGTGCGTTGTCGTGCATTTGCCTTGCGTTGCCTCACCGTTCCTTGCCTTGCGTTACCCTTTCCTTGCCTGGCCGTGCATTGCCTAGCCGTGCGTTGTCGTGCATTAGCCTTGTCTTGCCTTACCGTGCCTTGCCTTGCGTTACCCTTTCCTTGCCTGGCCGTGCATTGCCTAGCCGTGCGTTGTCGTGCATTAGCCTTGTCTTGCCTTACCGTGCCTTGCCTTGCGTTACCCTTTCCTTGCCTGGCCGTGCATTGCGTAGCCGTGCGTTGCCGTTCCTGAGCCTTGTTTCCCCTTGCCGTGCCTTGCCTTTTGTTACACTTGCCTTGCCTTGCTTTGCCTTGCCTTCCTTTCCTTCCGTTACTCTTTCCTTGCCTAGCCGTGCACTGCCTAGCCTTGCGTTGTCGTGCATTAGCTTTGCCTCCCCAAACCGTGCCTTGCCTTGCGTTACCATTTCCTTGCATTGCCCTGCATTGCCTAGCCCTGTGTTGTCGTGCCTTAGTCTTGTTTGCCCTTACCGTGCCGTTCCTTCCGTTGCCCTTGCCTTTCCCTGCTTTCCCTAGCCTTCCTTGCCTTCCGTTCCTCTTTGCTTGCCTTCCGTGCATTGCCTAGCCTTGCGTTGTCGTGCCTTAGCCTTGCCTCGCCTGACGGTGCCTTGCCTTGCGTTACCCTTTCCTTGCCTTGCCGTGAATTGCCTAGCCGTGCGTTGTCGTGCATCAGCCTTGCCTTGCCTCACCGTGCCTTGCCTTGCGTTACCCTTACCTTGCCTTGCTTTCCCTTCCTTTCATTGCTTTCCGTTACTCTTTGCTTTCCTTCCGTGCATTGCCTAGCCTTGCGTTGTCGTGCCTTAGCCTTGCCTCGCCTGACAGTGCCTTGCCTTGCGTTACCCTTTCCTTGCCTTGCCGTGCATTGCCTAGCCGTGCGTTGCCGTGCCTTAGCCTTGTTTCCCCTTGGCGTGCCGTTCCTTCCGTTACCCTTGCCTTGCCTTGCTTTCCCTTGCCTTCCTTGCCTTCCGTTACTCTTTGCTTGCCTTCCGTGCATTGCCTAGCCTTGCGTTGTCGTGCCTTAGCCTTGCCTCGCGTAACGGTGTCTTGCCTTGCGTTACCCTTTCCTTTCCTTGCCGTGCATTGGCTAGCGCTGCGTTGTCGTGCCTTAGCCTTGTTTCCCCTTACCGTGCCGTTCCTTCCGTTACCCTTGCCTTCCCCTGCTTTCCCTTGCCTTCCTTGCCTTCCGTTACTCTTTGCTTGCCTTCCGTTTATTGCCTAGCCTTGCGTTGTCGTGCCTTAGCCTTGCCGCGCCTTACCGTGCCTTGCCTTGCGTTACCCTTTCCTTGCCTTGCCGTGCATTGCCTAGCCTTGCGTTGTCGTGCCTTAGCCTTGCCTCGCCTGACCGTGCCTTGCCTTGCGTTACCCTTTCCTTGCCTTGCCGTGCATTGCCTAGCCGTGCGTTGTCGTGCATCAGCCTTGCCTTGCCTCACCGTGCCTTGCCTTGCGTTACCCTTTCCTTGCCTTGCCGTGCATTGCCTAGCCGTGCGTTGCCGTGCCTTAGCCTTGTTTCCCCTTGCCGTGCCGTTCCTTCTGGTACCCTTGCCTTGCCTTGCTTTCCCTTGCCTTCCTTGCCTTCCGTTACTCTTTGCTTGCCTTCCGTGCATTGCCTAGCCTTGCGTTGTCGTGCATTCGCCTTCCACCCCGAACCGTGCCTTGCCTTGCGTTACCCTTTCCTTGCCTTGCCCTGCATTGCCTAGCCCTGTGTTGTCGTGCCTTAGCCTTGTTTCCCCTTACCGTGCCGTTCCTTTCGTTACCCTTGCCTTCCCCTGCTTTCCCTTGCCTTCCTTGCCTTCCGTTACTCTTTGCTTGCCTTCCGTGCATTGCCTAGCCTTGCGTTGTCGTGCCTTACCCTTGCCTCGCCTGACCGTGCCTTGCCTTGAGTTACCCTTTCCTTGCCTTGCCGTGCATTGCCTAGCCGTGCGTTGTCGTGCATTTGCCTTGTCTTGCCTCACCGTGCTTTGCCTTGCGTTACCCTTTCCTTGCCTTGCCGTGCATTGCCTAGCCCTGCATTGTCGTGCCTTAGCTTTGTTTCCCCTTACCGTGCCGTTCCTTTCGTTGCCCTTGCCTTCCCTTGCTTTCCCTTGCCTTCCTTGCCTTCCGTTTCTCTTTGCTTGCCTTCCGTTTATTGCCTAGCCTTGCGTTGTCGTGCCTTAGCCTTGCCGCGCCTTACCGTGCCTTGCCTTGGGTTACCCTTTCCTTGCCTAGCCGTGCATTGCCTAGCCTTGCGTTGTCGTGCCTTAGCCTTGCCTCGCCTGACCGTGCATTGCCATGCGTTACCCTTTCCTTGCCTTGCCGTGCATTGCCTAGCCGTGCGTTGTCGTGCATCAGCCTTGCCTTGCCTCACCGTGCCTTGCCTTGCGTTACCCTTTCCTTGCCTTGCCCTGCATTGCCTAGCCCAGTGTTGCCGTGCCTTAGTCTTGTTTGCCCTTACCGTGCCGTTCCTTCCGTTAACCTTGCCTTTCCCTGCTTTCCCTAGCCTTCCTTGCCTTCCGTTCCTCTTTGCTTGCCTTCCGTGCATTGCCTAGCCTTGCGTTGTCGTGCCTTAGCCTTGCCTCGCCTGACCGTGCCTTGCCTTGCGTTACCCTGTCCTTACCTTGCCTTGCTTTCCCTTCCTTTCATTGCCTTCCGTTACTCTTTGCTTTCCTTCCGTGCATTGCCTAGCCGTGCGTTGCCGTGCCTTAGCCTTGTTTCCCCTTGCTGTGCCGTTCCTTCCGTTACCCTTGCCTTGCCTTGCTTTCCCTTGCCTTCCTTGCCTTCCGTTACTCTTTGCTTGCCTTCCGTGCATTGCCTAGCCTTGCGTTGTCGTGCCTTAGCCTTGCCTCGCGTAACGGTGCCTTGCCTTGCGTTACCCTTTCCTTTCCTTGCCGTGCATTGGCTAGCCCTGCGTTGTCGTGCCTTAGCCTTGTTTCCCCTTACCGTGCCGTTCCTTCCGTTACCCCTGCCTTCCCCTGCTTTCCCTTGCCTTCCTTGCCTTCCGTTACTCTTTGCTTGCCTTCCGTTTATTGCCTAGCCTTGCGTTGTCGTGCATTCGCCTTCCTCCCCAAACCGTGCCTTGATTTGCGTTACCCTTTCCTTGCCTTGCCCTGCATTGCCTAGCCCTGTGTTGTCGTGCCTTAGCCTTGTTTCCCCTTACCGTGCCGTTCCTTTCGTTACCCTTGCCTTCCCCTGCTTTCCTTTGCCTTCCTTGCCTTCCGTTACTCTTTGCTTGCCTTCCGTGTATTGCCTAGCCTTGCGTTGTCGTGCCTTAGCCTTGCCTGGCCTGACCGTGCCTTGCCTTGAGTTACCCTTTCCTTGCCTTGCCGTGCATTGCCTAGCCGTGCGTTGTCGTGCATTTGCCTTGTCTTGCCTCACCGTGCTGTGCCTTGCGTTACCCTTTCCTTGCCTTGCCGTGCATTGCCTAGCCCTGCATTGTCGTGCCTTAGCTTTGTTTCCCCTTACCGTGCCGTTCCTTTCGTTGCCCTTGCCTTCCCTTGCTTTCCCTTGCCTTCCTTGCCTTCCGTTACTCTTAGCTTGCCTTCCGTTCATTGCCTAGCCTTGCGTTGTCGTGCCTTAGCCTTGCCTCGCCTGACCGTGCCTTGCCTTGCGTTACCCTTTCCTTGCCTTGCCGTGCATTGCCTAGCCGTGCGTTGTCGTGCATTTGCCTTGCCTTGCCTCACCGTGCCTTGCCTTGCGTTACCCTTTCCTTGCCTGGCCGTGCATTGCCTAGCCGTGCGTTGTCGTGCATTAGCCTTGTCTTGCCTTACCGTGCCTTGCCTTGCGTTACCCTTTCCTTGCCTGGCCGTGCATTGCGTAGCCGTGCGTTGCCGTTCCTGAGCCTTGTTTCCCCTTGCCGTGCCTTGCCTTTTGTTACACTTGCCTTGCCTTGCTTTGCCTTGCCTTCCTTTCCTTCCGTTACTCTTTCCTTGCCTAGCCGTGCACTGCCTAGCCTTGCGTTGTCGTGCATTAGCTTTGCCTCCCCAAACCGTGCCTTGCCTTGCGTTACCATTTCCTTGCATTGCCCTGCATTGCCTAGCCCTGTGTTGTCGTGCCTTAGTCTTGTTTGCCCTTACCGTGCCGTTCCTTCCGTTGCCCTTGCCTTTCCCTGCTTTCCCTAGCCTTCCTTGCCTTCCGTTCCTCTTTGCTTGCCTTCCGTGCATTGCCTAGCCTTGCGTTGTCGTGCCTTAGCCTTGCCTCGCCTGACGGTGCCTTGCCTTGCGTTACCCTTTCCTTGCCTTGCCGTGAATTGCCTAGCCGTGCGTTGTCGTGCATCAGCCTTGCCTTGCCTCACCGTGCCTTGCCTTGCGTTACCCTTACCTTGCCTTGCTTTCCCTTCCTTTCATTGCTTTCCTTTACTCTTTGCTTTCCTTCCGTGCATTGCCTAGCCTTGCGTTGTCGTGCATTAGCCTTGCCTCGCCTGACAGTGCCTTGCCTTGCGTTACCCTTTCCTTGCCTTGCCGTGCATTGCCTAGCCGTGCGTTGCCGTGCCTTAGCCTTGTTTCCCCTTGGCGTGCCGTTCCTTCCGTTACCCTTGCCTTGCCTTGCTTTCCCTTGCCTTCCTTGCCTTCCGTTACTCTTTGCTTGCCTTCCGTGCATTGCCTAGCCTTGCGTTGTCGTGCCTTAGCCTTGCCTCGCGTAACGGTGTCTTGCCTTGCGTTACCCTTTCCTTTCCTTGCCGTGCATTGGCTAGCGCTGCGTTGTCGTGCCTTAGCCTTGTTTCCCCTTACCGTGCCGTTCCTTCCGTTACCCTTGCCTTCCCCTGCTTTCCCTTGCCTTCCTTGCCTTCCGTTACTCTTTGCTTGCCTTCCGTTTATTGCCTAGCCTTGCGTTGTCGTGCCTTAGCCTTGCCGCGCCTTACCGTGCCTTGCCTTGCGTTACCCTTTCCTTGCCTTGCCGTGCATTGCCTAGCCTTGCGTTGTCGTGCCTTAGCCTTGCCTCGCCTGACCGTGCCTTGCCTTGCGTTACCCTTTCCTTGCCTTGCCGTGCATTGCCTAGCCGTGCGTTGTCGTGCATCAGCCTTGCCTTGCCTCACCGTGCCTTGCCTTGCGTTACCCTTTCCTTGCCTTGCCGTGCATTGCCTAGCCGTGCGTTGCCGTGCCTTAGCCTTGTTTCCCCTTGCCGTGCCGTTCCTTCTGTTACCCTTGCCTTGCCTTGCTTTCCCTTGCCTTCCTTGCCTTCCGTTACTCTTTGCTTGCCTTCCGTGCATTGCCTAGCCTTGCGTTGTCGTGCATTCGCCTTCCACCCCGAACCGTGCCTTGCCTTGCGTTACCCTTTCCTTGCCTTGCCCTGCATTGCCTAGCCCTGTGTTGTCGTGCCTTAGCCTTGTTTCCCCTTACCGTGCCGTTCCTTTCGTTACCCTTGCCTTCCCCTGCTTTCCCTTGCCTTCCTTGCCTTCCGTTACTCTTTGCTTGCCTTCCGTGCATTGCCTAGCCTTGCGTTGTCGTGCCTTACCCTTGCCTCGCCTGACCGTGCCTTGCCTTGAGTTACCCTTTCCTTGCCTTGCCGTGCATTGCCTAGCCGTGCGTTGTCGTGCATTTGCCTTGTCTTGCCTCACCGTGCTTTGCCTTGCGTTACCCTTTCCTTGCCTTGCCGTGCATTGCCTAGCCCTGCATTGTCGTGCCTTAGCTTTGTTTCCCCTTACCGTGCCGTTCCTTTCGTTGCCCTTGCCTTCCCTTGCTTTCCCTTGCCTTCCTTGCCTTCCGTTTCTCTTTGCTTGCCTTCCGTTTATTGCCTAGCCTTGCGTTGTCGTGTCTTAGCCTTGCCGCGCCTTACCGTGCCTTGCCTTGGGTTACCCTTTCCTTGCCTAGCCGTGCATTGCCTAGCCTTGCGTTGTCGTGCCTTAGCCTTGCCTCGCCTGACCGTGCATTGCCATGCGTTACCCTTTCCTTGCCTTGCCGTGCATTGCCTAGCCGTGCGTTGTCGTGCATCAGCCTTGCCTTGCCTCACCGTGCCTTGCCTTGCGTTACCCTTTCCTTGCCTTGCCCTGCATTGCCTAGCCCTGTGTTGCCGTGCCTTAGTCTTGTTTGCCCTTACCGTGCCGTTCCTTCCGTTAACCTTGCCTTTCCCTGCTTTCCCTAGCCTTCCTTGCCTTCCGTTCCTCTTTGCTTGCCTTCCGTGCATTGCCTAGCCTTGCGTTGTCGTGCCTTAGCCTTGCCTCGCCTGACCGTGCCTTGCCTTGCGTTACCCTGACCTTGCCTTGCTTTCCCTTCCTTTCATTGCCTTCCGTTACTCTTTGCTTTCCTTCCGTGCATTGCCTAGCCGTGCGTTGCCGTGCCTTAGCCTTGTTTCCCCTTGCTGTGCCGTTCCTTCCGTTACCCTTGCCTTGCCTTGCTTTCCCTTGCCTTCCTTGCCTTCCGTTACTCTTTGCTTGCCTTCCGTGCATTTCCTAGCCTTGCGTTGTCGTGCCTTAGCCTTGCCTCGCGTAACGGTGCCTTGCCTTGCGTTACCCTTTCCTTTCCTTGCCGTGCATTGGCTAGCCCTGCGTTGTCGTGCCTTAGCCTTGTTTCCCCTTACCGTGCCGTTCCTTCCGTTACCCTTGCCTTCCCCTGCTTTCCCTTGCCTTCCTTGCCTTCCGTTACTCTTTGCTTGCCTTCCGTGCATTGCCTAGCCTTGCGTTGTCGTGCCTTAGCCTTGCCTCGCCTGACCGTGCCTTGCCTTGAGTTACCCTTTCCTTGCCTTGCCGTGCATTGCCTAGCCCTGCATTGTCGTGCCTTAGCTTTGTTTCCCCTTACCGTGCCGTTCCTTTCGTTGCCCTTGCCTTCCCTTGCTTTCCCTTGCCTTCCTTGCCTTCCGTTACTCTTTGCTTGCCTTCCGTTCATTGCCTAGCCTTGCGTTGTCGTGCCTTAGCCTTGCCTCGCCTGACCGTGCCTTGCCTTGCGTTACCCATTCCTTGCCTTGCCGTGCATTGCCTAGCCGTGCGTTGTCGTGCATTTGCCTTGCGTTGCCTCACCGTTCCTTGCCTTGCGTTACCCTTTCCTTGCCTGGCCGTGCATTGCCTAGCCGTGCGTTGTCGTGCATTAGCCTTGTCTTGCCTTACCGTGCCTTGCCTTGCGTTACCCTTTCCTTGCCTGGCCGTGCATTGCCTAGCCGTGCGTTGTCGTGCATTAGCCTTGTCTTGCCTTACCGTGCCTTGCCTTGCGTTACCCTTTCCTTGCCTGGCCGTGCATTGCGTAGCCGTGCGTTGCCGTTCCTGAGCCTTGTTTCCCCTTGCCGTGCCTTGCCTTTTGTTACACTTGCCTTGCCTTGCTTTGCCTTGCCTTCCTTTCCTTCCGTTACTCTTTCCTTGCCTAGCCGTGCACTGCCTAGCCTTGCGTTGTCGTGCATTAGCTTTGCCTCCCCAAACCGTGCCTTGCCTTGCGTTACCATTTCCTTGCATTGCCCTGCATTGCCTAGCCCTGTGTTGTCGTGCCTTAGTCTTGTTTGCCCTTACCGTGCCGTTCCTTCCGTTGCCCTTGCCTTTCCCTGCTTTCCCTAGCCTTCCTTGCCTTCCGTTCCTCTTTGCTTGCCTTCCGTGCATTGCCTAGCCTTGCGTTGTCGTGCCTTAGCCTTGCCTCGCCTGACGGTGCCTTGCCTTGCGTTACCCTTTCCTTGCCTTGCCGTGAATTGCCTAGCCGTGCGTTGTCGTGCATCAGCCTTGCCTAGCCTCACCGTGCCTTGCCTTGCGTTACCCTTACCTTGCCTTGCTTTCCCTTCCTTTCATTGCTTTCCGTTACTCTTTGCTTTCCTTCCGTGCATTGCCTAGCCTTGCGTTGTCGTGCCTTAGCCTTGCCTCGCCTGACAGTGCCTTGCCTTGCGTTACCCTTTCCTTGCCTTGCCGTGCATTGCCTAGCCGTGCGTTGCCGTGCCTTAGCCTTGTTTCCCCTTGGCGTGCCGTTCCTTCCGTTACCCTTGCCTTGCCTTGCTTTCCCTTGCCTTCCTTGCCTTCCGTTACTCTTTGCTTGCCTTCCGTGCATTGCCTAGCCTTGCGTTGTCGTGCCTTAGCCTTGCCTCGCGTAACGGTGTCTTGCCTTGCGTTACCCTTTCCTTTCCTTGCCGTGCATTGGCTAGCGCTGCGTTGTCGTGCCTTAGCCTTGTTTCCCCTTACCGTGCCGTTCCTTCCGTTACCCTTGCCTTCCCCTGCTTTCCCTTGCCTTCCTTGCCTTCCGTTACTCTTTGCTTGCCTTCCGTTTATTGCCTAGCCTTGCGTTGTCGTGCCTTAGCCTTGCCGCGCCTTACCGTGCCTTGCCTTGCGTTACCCTTTCCTTGCCTTGCCGTGCATTGCCTAGCCTTGCGTTGTCGTGCCTTAGCCTTGCCTCGCCTGACCGTGCCTTGCCTTGCGTTACCCTTTCCTTGCCTTGCCGTGCATTGCCTAGCCGTGCGTTGTCGTGCATCAGCCTTGCCTTGCCTCACCGTGCCTTGCCTTGCGTTACCCTTTCCTTGCCTTGCCGTGCATTGCCTAGCCGTGCGTTGCCGTGCCTTAGCCTTGTTTCCCCTTGCCGTGCCGTTCCTTCTGGTACCCTTGCCTTGCCTTGCTTTCCCTTGCCTTCCTTGCCTTCCGTTACTCTTTGCTTGCCTTCCGTGCATTGCCTAGCCTTGCGTTGTCGTGCATTCGCCTTCCACCCCGAACCGTGCCTTGCCTTGCGTTACCCTTTCCTTGCCTTGCCCTGCATTGCCTAGCCCTGTGTTGTCGTGCCTTAGCCTTGTTTCCCCTTACCGTGCCGTTCCTTTCGTTACCCTTGCCTTCCCCTGCTTTCCCTTGCCTTCCTTGCCTTCCGTTACTCTTTGCTTGCCTTCCGTGCATTGCCTAGCCTTGCGTTGTCGTGCCTTACCCTTGCCTCGCCTGACCGTGCCTTGCCTTGAGTTACCCTTTCCTTGCCTTGCCGTGCATTGCCTAGCCGTGCGTTGTCGTGCATTTGCCTTGTCTTGCCTCACCGTGCTTTGCCTTGCGTTACCCTTTCCTTGCCTTGCCGTGCATTGCCTAGCCCTGCATTGTCGTGCCTTAGCTTTGTTTCCCCTTACCGTGCCGTTCCTTTCGTTGCCCTTGCCTTCCCTTGCTTTCCCTTGCCTTCCTTGCCTTCCGTTTCTCTTTGCTTGCCTTCCGTTTATTGCCTAGCCTTGCGTTGTCGTGCCTTAGCCTTGCCGCGCCTTACCGTGCCTTGCCTTGGGTTACCCTTTCCTTGCCTAGCCGTGCATTGCCTAGCCTTGCGTTGTCGTGCCTTAGCCTTGCCTCGCCTGACCGTGCATTGCCATGCGTTACCCTTTCCTTGCCTTGCCGTGCATTGCCTAGCCGTGCGTTGTCGTGCATCAGCCTTGCCTTGCCTCACCGTGCCTTGCCTTGCGTTACCCTTTCCTTGCCTTGCCCTGCATTGCCTAGCCCAGTGTTGCCGTGCCTTAGTCTTGTTTGCCCTTACCGTGCCGTTCCTTCCGTTAACCTTGCCTTTCCCTGCTTTCCCTAGCCTTCCTTGCCTTCCGTTCCTCTTTGCTTGCCTTCCGTGCATTGCCTAGCCTTGCGTTGTCGTGCCTTAGCCTTGCCTCGCCTGACCGTGCCTTGCCTTGCGTTACCCTGACCTTGCCTTGCTTTCCCTTCCTTTCATTGCCTTCCGTTACTCTTTGCTTTCCTTCCGTGCATTGCCTAGCCGTGCGTTGCCGTGCCTTAGCCTTGTTTCCCCTTGCTGTGCCGTTCCTTCCGTTACCCTTGCCTTGCCTTGCTTTCCCTTGCCTTCCTTGCCTTCCGTTACTCTTTGCTTGCCTTCCGTGCATTGCCTAGCCTTGCGTTGTCGTGCCTTAGCCTTGCCTCGCGTAACGGTGCCTTGCCTTGCGTTACCCTTTCCTTTCCTTGCCGTGCATTGGCTAGCCCTGCGTTGTCGTGCCTTAGCCTTGTTTCCCCTTACCGTGCCGTTCCTTCCGTTACCCCTGCCTTCCCCTGCTTTCCCTTGCCTTCCTTGCCTTCCGTTACTCTTTGCTTGCCTTCCGTTTATTGCCTAGCCTTGCGTTGTCGTGCATTCGCCTTCCTCCCCAAACCGTGCCTTGATTTGCGTTACCCTTTCCTTGCCTTGCCCTGCATTGCCTAGCCCTGTGTTGTCGTGCCTTAGCCTTGTTTCCCCTTACCGTGCCGTTCCTTTCGTTACCCTTGCCTTCCCCTGCTTTCCTTTGCCTTCCTTGCCTTCCGTTACTCTTTGCTTGCCTTCCGTGTATTGCCTAGCCTTGCGTTGTCGTGCCTTAGCCTTGCCTGGCCTGACCGTGCCTTGCCTTGAGTTACCCTTTCCTTGCCTTGCCGTGCATTGCCTAGCCGTGCGTTGTCGTGCATTTGCCTTGTCTTGCCTCACCGTGCTGTGCCTTGCGTTACCCTTTCCTTGCCTTGCCGTGCATTGCCTAGCCCTGCATTGTCGTGCCTTAGCTTTGTTTCCCCTTACCGTGCCGTTCCTTTCGTTGCCCTTGCCTTCCCTTGCTTTCCCTTGCCTTCCTTGCCTTCCGTTACTCTTAGCTTGCCTTCCGTTCATTGCCTAGCCTTGCGTTGTCGTGCCTTAGCCTTGCCTCGCCTGACCGTGCCTTGCCTTGCGTTACCCTTTCCTTGCCTTGCCGTGCATTGCCTAGCCGTGCGTTGTCGTGCATTTGCCTTGCCTTGCCTCACCGTGCCTTGCCTTGCGTTACCCTTTCCTTGCCTGGCCGTGCATTGCCTAGCCGTGCGTTGTCGTGCATTAGCCTTGTCTTGCCTTACCGTGCCTTGCCTTGCGTTACCCTTTCCTTGCCTGGCCGTGCATTGCGTAGCCGTGCGTTGCCGTTCCTGAGCCTTGTTTCCCCTTGCCGTGCCTTGCCTTTTGTTACACTTGCCTTGCCTTGCTTTGCCTTGCCTTCCTTTCCTTCCGTTACTCTTTCCTTGCCTAGCCGTGCACTGCCTAGCCTTGCGTTGTCGTGCATTAGCTTTGCCTCCCCAAACCGTGCCTTGCCTTGCGTTACCATTTCCTTGCATTGCCCTGCATTGCCTAGCCCTGTGTTGTCGTGCCTTAGTCTTGTTTGCCCTTACCGTGCCGTTCCTTCCGTTGCCCTTGCCTTTCCCTGCTTTCCCTAGCCTTCCTTGCCTTCCGTTCCTCTTTGCTTGCCTTCCGTGCATTGCCTAGCCTTGCGTTGTCGTGCCTTAGCCTTGCCTCGCCTGACGGTGCCTTGCCTTGCGTTACCCTTTCCTTGCCTTGCCGTGAATTGCCTAGCCGTGCGTTGTCGTGCATCAGCCTTGCCTTGCCTCACCGTGCCTTGCCTTGCGTTACCCTTACCTTGCCTTGCTTTCCCTTCCTTTCATTGCTTTCCGTTACTCTTTGCTTTCCTTCCGTGCATTGCCTAGCCTTGCGTTGTCGTGCATTAGCCTTGCCTCGCCTGACAGTGCCTTGCCTTGCGTTACCCTTTCCTTGCCTTGCCGTGCATTGCCTAGCCGTGCGTTGCCGTGCCTTAGCCTTGTTTCCCCTTGGCGTGCCGTTCCTTCCGTTACCCTTGCCTTGCCTTGCTTTCCCTTGCCTTCCTTGCCTTCCGTTACTCTTTGCTTGCCTTCCGTGCATTGCCTAGCCTTGCGTTGTCGTGCCTTAGCCTTGCCTCGCGTAACGGTGTCTTGCCTTGCGTTACCCTTTCCTTTCCTTGCCGTGCATTGGCTAGCGCTGCGTTGTCGTGCCTTAGCCTTGTTTCCCCTTACCGTGCCGTTCCTTCCGTTACCCTTGCCTTCCCCTGCTTTCCCTTGCCTTCCTTGCCTTCCGTTACTCTTTGCTTGCCTTCCGTTTATTGCCTAGCCTTGCGTTGTCGTGCCTTAGCCTTGCCGCGCCTTACCGTGCCTTGCCTTGCGTTACCCTTTCCTTGCCTTGCCGTGCATTGCCTAGCCTTGCGTTGTCGTGCCTTAGCCTTGCCTCGCCTGACCGTGCCTTGCCTTGCGTTACCCTTTCCTTGCCTTGCCGTGCATTGCCTAGCCGTGCGTTGTCGTGCATCAGCCTTGCCTTGCCTCACCGTGCTTTGCCTTGCGTTACCCTTTCCTTGCCTTGCCGTGCATTGCCTAGCCGTGCGTTGCCGTGCCTTAGCCTTGTTTCCCCTTGCCGTGCCGTTCCTTCTGTTACCCTTGCCTTGCCTTGCTTTCCCTTGCCTTCCTTGCCTTCCGTTACTCTTTGCTTGCCTTCCGTGCATTGCCTAGCCTTGCGTTGTCGTGCATTCGCCTTCCACCCCGAACCGTGCCTTGCCTTGCGTTACCCTTTCCTTGCCTTGCCCTGCATTGCCTAGCCCTGTGTTGTCGTGCCTTAGCCTTGTTTCCCCTTACCGTGCCGTTCCTTTCGTTACCCTTGCCTTCCCCTGCTTTCCCTTGCCTTCCTTGCCTTCCGTTACTCTTTGCTTGCCTTCCGTGCATTGCCTAGCCTTGCGTTGTCGTGCCTTACCCTTGCCTCGCCTGACCGTGCCTTGCCTTGAGTTACCCTTTCCTTGCCTTGCCGTGCATTGCCTAGCCGTGCGTTGTCGTGCATTTGCCTTGTCTTGCCTCACCGTGCTTTGCCTTGCGTTACCCTTTCCTTGCCTTGCCGTGCATTGCCTAGCCCTGCATTGTCGTGCCTTAGCTTTGTTTCCCCTTACCGTGCCGTTCCTTTCGTTGCCCTTGCCTTCCCTTGCTTTCCCTTGCCTTCCTTGCCTTCCGTTTCTCTTTGCTTGCCTTCCGTTTATTGCCTAGCCTTGCGTTGTCGTGTCTTAGCCTTGCCGCGCCTTACCGTGCCTTGCCTTGGGTTACCCTTTCCTTGCCTAGCCGTGCATTGCCTAGCCTTGCGTTGTCGTGCCTTAGCCTTGCCTCGCCTGACCGTGCATTGCCATGCGTTACCCTTTCCTTGCCTTGCCGTGCATTGCCTAGCCGTGCGTTGTCGTGCATCAGCCTTGCCTTGCCTCACCGTGCCTTGCCTTGCGTTACCCTTTCCTTGCCTTGCCCTGCATTGCCTAGCCCTGTGTTGCCGTGCCTTAGTCTTGTTTGCCCTTACCGTGCCGTTCCTTCCGTTAACCTTGCCTTTCCCTGCTTTCCCTAGCCTTCCTTGCCTTCCGTTCCTCTTTGCTTGCCTTCCGTGCATTGCCTAGCCTTGCGTTGTCGTGCCTTAGCCTTGCCTCGCCTGACCGTGCCTTGCCTTGCGTTACCCTGACCTTGCCTTGCTTTCCCTTCCTTTCATTGCCTTCCGTTACTCTTTGCTTTCCTTCCGTGCATTGCCTAGCCGTGCGTTGCCGTGCCTTAGCCTTGTTTCCCCTTGCTGTGCCGTTCCTTCCGTTACCCTTGCCTTGCCTTGCTTTCCCTTGCCTTCCTTGCCTTCCGTTACTCTTTGCTTGCCTTCCGTGCATTTCCTAGCCTTGCGTTGTCGTGCCTTAGCCTTGCCTCGCGTAACGGTGCCTTGCCTTGCGTTACCCTTTCCTTTCCTTGCCGTGCATTGGCTAGCCCTGCGTTGTCGTGCCTTAGCCTTGTTTCCCCTTACCGTGCCGTTCCTTCCGTTACCCCTGCCTTCCCCTGCTTTCCCTTGCCTTCCTTGCCTTCCGTTACTCTTTGCTTGCCTTCCGTTTATTGCCTAGCCTTGCGTTGTCGTGCATTCGCCTTCCTCCCCAAACCGTGCCTTGATTTGCGTTACCCTTTCCTTGCCTTGCCCTGCATTGCCTAGCCCTGTGTTGTCGTGCCTTAGCCTTGTTTCCCCTTACCGTGCCGTTCCTTTCGTTACCCTTGCCTTCCCCTGCTTTCCTTTGCCTTCCTTGCCTTCCGTTACTCTTTGCTTGCCTTCCGTGTATTGCCTAGCCTTGCGTTGTCGTGCCTTAGCCTTGCCTGGCCTGACCGTGCCTTGCCTTGAGTTACCCTTTCCTTGCCTTGCCGTGCATTGCCTAGCCGTGCGTTGTCGTGCATTTGCCTTGTCTTGCCTCACCGTGCTGTGCCTTGCGTTACCCTTTCCTTGCCTTGCCGTGCATTGCCTAGCCCTGCATTGTCGTGCCTTAGCTTTGTTTCCCCTTACCGTGCCGTTCCTTTCGTTGCCCTTGCCTTCCCTTGCTTTCCCTTGCCTTCCTTGCCTTCCGTTACTCTTAGCTTGCCTTCCGTTCATTGCCTAGCCTTGCGTTGTCGTGCCTTAGCCTTGCCTCGCCTGACCGTGCCTTGCCTTGCGTTACCCTTTCCTTGCCTTGCCGTGCATTGCCTAGCCGTGCGTTGTCGTGCATTTGCCTTGCCTTGCCTCACCGTGCCTTGCCTTGCGTTACCCTTTCCTTGCCTGGCCGTGCATTGCCTAGCCGTGCGTTGTCGTGCATTAGCCTTGTCTTGCCTTACCGTGCCTTGCCTTGCGTTACCCTTTCCTTGCCTGGCCGTGCATTGCGTAGCCGTGCGTTGCCGTTCCTGAGCCTTGTTTCCCCTTGCCGTGCCTTGCCTTTTGTTACACTTGCCTTGCCTTGCTTTGCCTTGCCTTCCTTTCCTTCCGTTACTCTTTCCTTGCCTAGCCGTGCACTGCCTAGCCTTGCGTTGTCGTGCATTAGCTTTGCCTCCCCAAACCGTGCCTTGCCTTGCGTTACCATTTCCTTGCATTGCCCTGCATTGCCTAGCCCTGTGTTGTCGTGCCTTAGTCTTGTTTGCCCTTACCGTGCCGTTCCTTCCGTTGCCCTTGCCTTTCCCTGCTTTCCCTAGCCTTCCTTGCCTTCCGTTCCTCTTTGCTTGCCTTCCGTGCATTGCCTAGCCTTGCGTTGTCGTGCCTTAGCCTTGCCTCGCCTGACGGTGCCTTGCCTTGCGTTACCCTTTCCTTGCCTTGCCGTGAATTGCCTAGCCGTGCGTTGTCGTGCATCAGCCTTGCCTTGCCTCACCGTGCCTTGCCTTGCGTTACCCTTACCTTGCCTTGCTTTCCCTTCCTTTCATTGCTTTCCGTTACTCTTTGCTTTCCTTCCGTGCATTGCCTAGCCTTGCGTTGTCGTGCCTTAGCCTTGCCTCGCCTGACAGTGCCTTGCCTTGCGTTACCCTTTCCTTGCCTTGCCGTGCATTGCCTAGCCGTGCGTTGCCGTGCCTTAGCCTTGTTTCCCCTTGGCGTGCCGTTCCTTCCGTTACCCTTGCCTTGCCTTGCTTTCCCTTGCCTTCCTTGCCTTCCGTTACTCTTTGCTTGCCTTCCGTGCATTGCCTAGCCTTGCGTTGTCGTGCCTTAGCCTTGCCTCGCGTAACGGTGTCTTGCCTTGCTTTACCCTTTCCTTTCCTTGCCGTGCATTGGCTAGCGCTGCGTTGTCGTGCCTTAGCCTTGTTTCCCCTTACCGTGCCGTTCCTTCCGTTACCCTTGCCTTCCCCTGCTTTCCCTTGCCTTCCTTGCCTTCCGTTACTCTTTGCTTGCCTTCCGTTTATTGCCTAGCCTTGCGTTGTCGTGCCTTAGCCTTGCCGCGCCTTACCGTGCCTTGCCTTGCGTTACCCTTTCCTTGCCTTGCCGTGCATTGCCTAGCCTTGCGTTGTCGTGCCTTAGCCTTGCCTCGCCTGACCGTGCCTTGCCTTGCGTTACCCTTTCCTTGCCTTGCCGTGCATTGCCTAGCCGTGCGTTGTCGTGCATCAGCCTTGCCTCGCCTGACAGTGCCTTGCCTTGCGTTACCCTTTCCTTGCCTTGCCGTGCATTGCCTAGCCGTGCGTTGCCGTGCCTTAGCCTTGTTTCCCCTTGCTGTGCCGTTCCTTCCGTTACCCTTGCCTTGCCTTGCTTTCCCTTGCCTTCCTTGCCTTCCGTTACTCTTTGCTTGCCTTCCGTGCATTGCCTAGCCTTGCGTTGTCGTGCATTCGCCTTCCACCCCGAACCGTGCCTTGCCTTGCGTTACCCTTTCCTTGCCTTGCCCTGCATTGCCTAGCCCTGTGTTGTCGTGCCTTAGCCTTGTTTCCCCTTACCGTGCCGTTCCTTTCGTTACCCTTGCCTTCCCCTGCTTTCCCTTGCCTTCCTTGCCTTCCGTTACTCTTTGCTTGCCTTCCGTGCATTGCCTAGCCTTGCGTTGTCGTGCCTTACCCTTGCCTCGCCTGACCGTGCCTTGCCTTGAGTTACCCTTTCCTTGCCTTGCCGTGCATTGCCTAGCCGTGCATTGTCGTGCATTTGCCTTGTCTTGCCTCACCGTGCTTTGCCTTGCGTTACCCTTTCCTTGCCTTGCCGTGCATTGCCTAGCCCTGCATTGTCGTGCCTTAGCTTTGTTTCCCCTTACCGTGCCGTTCCTTTCGTTGCCCTTGCCTTCCCTTGCTTTCCCTTGCCTTCCTTGCCTTCCGTTACTCTTTGCTTGCCTTCCGTGCATTGCCTAGCCTTGCGTTGTCGTGCCTTAGCCTTGCCTCGCGTAACGGTGCCTTGCCTTGCGTTACCCTTTCCTTTCCTTGCCGTGCATTGGCTAGCCCTGCGTTGTCGTGCCTTAGCCTTGTTTCCCCTTACCGTGCCGTTCCTTCCGTTACCCTTGCCTTCCCCTGCTTTCCCTTGCCTTCCTTGCCTTCCGTTTCTCTTTGCTTGCCTTCCGTTTATTGCCTAGCCTTGCGTTTTCGTGCCTTAGCCTTGCCGCGCCTTACCGTGCCTTGCCTTGGGTTACCCTTTCCTTGCCTAGCCGTGCATTGCCTAGCCTTGCGTTGTCGTGCCTTAGCCTTGCCTCGCCTGACCGTGCATTGCCATGCGTTACCCTTTCCTTGCCTTGCCGTGCATTGCCTAGCCGTGCGTTGTCGTGCATCAGCCTTGCCTTGCCTCACCGTGCCTTGCCTTGCGTTACCCTTTCCTTGCCTTGCCCTGCATTGCCTAGCCCTGTGTTGCCGTGCCTTAGTCTTGTTTGCCCTTACCGTGCCGTTCCTTCCGTTAACCTTGCCTTTCCCTGCTTTCCCTAGCCTTCCTTGCCTTCCGTTCCTCTTTGCTTGCCTTCCGTGCATTGCCTAGCCTTGCGTTGTCGTGCCTTATCCTTGCCTCGCCTGACCGTGCCTTGCCTTGCGTTACCCTGACCTTGCCTTGCTTTCCCTTCCTTTCATTGCCTTCCGTTACTCTTTGCTTTCCTTCCGTGCATTGCCTAGCCTTGCGTTGTCGTGCCTTAGCCTTGCCTCGCCTGACACTACCTTGTCTTGCGTTACCCTTTCCTTGCCTTGCCGTGCATTGCCTAGCCGTGCGTTGCCGTGCCTTAGCCTTGTTTCCCCTTACCGTGCCGTTCCTTCCGTTACCCTTGCCTTCCCCTGCTTTCCTTTTCCTTCCTTGCCTTCCGTTACTCTTTGCTTGCCTTCCGTTTATTGCCTAGCCTTGCGTTGTCGTGCCTTAGCCTTGCCGCGCCTTACCGTGCCTTGCCTTGCGTTACCCTTTCCTTGCCTTGCCGTGCATTGCCTAGCCTTGCGTTGTCGTGCCTTAGCCTTGCCTCGCCTGACCGTGCCTTGCCTTGCGTTACCCTTTCCTTGCCTTGCCGTGCATTGCCTAGCCGTGCGTTGTCGTGCATCAGCCTTGCCTTGCCTCACCGTGCCTTGCCTTGTGTTACCCTTTCCTTGCCTTGCCGTGCATTGCCTAGCCGTGCGTTGCAGTGCCTTAGCCTTGTTTCCCCTTGCCGTGCCGTTCCTTCTGTTACCCTTGCCTTGCCTTGCTTTCCCTTGCCTTCCTTGCCTTCCGTTACTCTTTGCTTGCCTTCCGTGCATTGCCTAGCCTTGCGTTGTCGTGCATTCGCCTTCCTCCCCAAACCGTGCCTTGGCTTGCGTTACCCTTTCCTTGCCTTGCCCTGCATTGCCTAGCCCTGTGTTGTCGTGCCTTAGCCTTGTTTCCCCTTACCGTGCCGTTCCTTTCGTTACCCTTGCCTTCCCCTGCTTTCCCTTGCCTTCCTTGCCTTCCGTTACTCTTTGCTTGCCTTCCGTGCATTGCCTAGCCTTGCGTTGTCGTGCCTTAGCCTTGCCTCGCCTGACCGTGCCTTGCCTTGAGTTATCCTTTCCTTGCCTTGCCGTGCATTGCCTAGCCGTGCGTTGTCGTGCATTTGCCTTGTCTTGCCTCACCGTGCTTTGCCTTGCGTTACCCTTTCCTTGCCTTGCCGTGCATTGCCTAGCCCTGCATTGTCGTGCCTTAGCTTTGTTTCCCCTTACCGTGCCGTTCCTTTCGTTGCCCTTGCCTTCCCTTGCTTTCCCTTGCCTTCCTTGCCTTCCGTTACTCTTTGCTTGCCTTCTGTTCATTGCCTAGCCTTGCGTTGTCGTGCCTTAGCCTTGCCTCGCCTGACCGTGCCTTGCCTTGCGTTACCCTTTCCTTGCCTTGCCGTGCATTGCCTAGCCGTGCGTTGTCGTGCATTTGCCTTGCCTTGCCTCACCGTGCCTTGCCTTGCGTTACCCTTTCCTTGCCTGGCCGTGCATTGCCTAGCCGTGCGTTGTCGTGCATTAGCCTTGTCTTGCCTTACCGTGCCTTGCCTTGCGTTACCCTTTCCTTGCCTGGCCGTGCATTGCGTAGCCGTGCGTTGCCGTTCCTTAGCCTTGTTTCCCCTTGCCGTGCCTTGCCTTTTGTTACACTTGCCTTGCCTTGCTTTGCCTTGCCTTCCTTTCCTTCCGTTACTCTTTCCTTGCCTAGCCGTGCACTGCCTAGCCTTGCGTTGTCGTGCATTAGATTTGCCTCCCCACACGGTGCCTTGCCTTGCGTTACCATTTCCTTGCCTTGCCCTGCATTGCCTAGCCCTGTGTTGTCGTGCCTTAGTCTTGTTTGCCCTTACCGTGCCGTTCCTTCCGTTACCCTTGCCTTTCCCTGCTTTCCCTAGCCTTCCTTGCCTTCCGTTCCTCTTTGCTTGCCTTCCGTGCATTGCCTAGCCTTGCGTTGTCGTGCCTTAGCCTTGCCTCGCCTGACCGTGCCTTGCCTTGCGTTACCCTTTCCTTGCCTTGCCGTGAATTGCCTAGCCGTGCGTTGTCGTGCATTAGCCTTGTCTTGCCTTACCGTGCCTTGCCTTGCGTTACCCTTACCTTGCTTTGCTTTCCCTTACTTTCATTGCCTTCCGTTACTCTTTGCTTTCCTTCCGTGCATTGCCAAGCCTTGCGTTGTCGTGTCTTAGCCTTGCCTCGCCTGACAGTGCCTTGCCTTGCGTTACCCTTTCCTTGCCTTGCCGTTCATTGCCTAGCCGTGCGTTGCCGTGCCTTAGCCTTGTTTCCCCTTACCGTGCCGTTCCTTCCGTTACCCTTGCCTTCCCCTGCTTTCCCTTGCCTTCCTTGCCTTCCGTTTCTCTTTGCTTGCCTTCCGTTTATTGCCTAGCCTTGCGTTTTCGTGCCTTAGCCTTGCCGCGCCTTACCGTGCCTTGCCTTGGGTTACCCTTTCCTTGCCTAGCCGTGCATTGCCTAGCCTTGCGTTGTCGTGCCTTAGCCTTGCCTCGCCTGACCGTGCATTGCCATGCGTTACCCTTTCCTTGCCTTGCCGTGCATTGCCTAGCCGTGCGTTGTCGTGCATCAGCCTTGCCTTGCCTCACCGTGCCTTGCCTTGCGTTACCCTTTCCTTGCCTTGCCCTGCATTGCCTAGCCCTGTGTTGCCGTGCCTTAGTCTTGTTTGCCCTTACCGTGCCGTTCCTTCCGTTAACCTTGCCTTTCCCTGCTTTCCCTAGCCTTCCTTGCCTTCCGTTCCTCTTTGCTTGCCTTCCGTGCATTGCCTAGCCTTGCATTGTCGTGCCTTAGCCTTGTCTCGCCTGACCGTGCCTTGCCTTGCGTTACCCTGACCTTGCCTTGCTTTCCCTTCCTTTCATTGCCTTCCGTTACTCTTTGCTTTCCTTCCGTGCATTGCCTAGCCTTGCGTTGTCGTGCCTTAGCCTTGCCTCGCCTGACACTACCTTGTCTTGCGTTACCCTTTCCTTGCCTTGCCGTGCATTGCCTAGCCGTGCGTTGCCGTGCCTTAGCCTTGTTTCCCCTTACCGTGCCGTTCCTTCCGTTACCCTTGCCTTCCCCTGCTTTCCTTTTCCTTCCTTGCCTTCCGTTACTCTTTGCTTGCCTTCCGTTTATTGCCTAGCCTTGCGTTGTCGTGCCTTAGCCTTGCCGCGCCTTACCGTGCCTTGCCTTGCGTTACCCTTTCCTTGCCTTGCCGTGCATTGCCTAGCCTTGCGTTGTCGTGCCTTAGCCTTGCCTCGCCTGACCGTGCCTTGCCTTGCGTTACCCTTTCCTTGCCTTGCCGTGCATTGCCTAGCCGTGCGTTGTCGTGCATCAGCCTTGCCTTGCCTCACCGTGCCTTGCCTTGCGTTACCCTTTCCTTGCCTTGCCGTGCATTGCCTAGCCGTGCGTTGCAGTGCCTTAGCCTTGTTTCCCCTTGCCGTGCCGTTCCTTCTGTTACCCTTGCCTTGCCTTGCTTTCCCTTGCCTTCCTTGCCTTCCGTTACTCTTTGCTTGCCTTCCGTGCATTGCCTAGCCTTGCGTTGTCGTGCATTCGCCTTCCTCCCCAAACCGTGCCTTGGCTTGCGTTACCCTTTTCCTTGCCTTGCCCTGCATTGCCTAGCCCTGTGCTGTCGTGCCTTAGCCTTGTTTCCCCTTACCGTGCCGTTCCTTTCGTTACCCTTGCCTTCCCCTGCTTTCCCTTGCCTTCCTTGCCTTCCGTTACTCTTTGCTTGCCTTCCGTGCATTGCCTAGCCTTGCGTTGTCGTGCCTTAGCCTTGCCTCGCCTGACCGTGCCTTGCCTTGAGTTATCCTTTCCGTGCCTTGCCGTGCATTGCCTAGCCGTGCGTTGTCGTGCATTTGCCTTGTCTTGCCTCACCGTGCTTTGCCTTGCGTTACCCTTTCCTTGCCTTGCCGTGCATTGCCTAGCCCTGCATTGTCGTGCCTTAGCTTTGTTTCCCCTTACCGTGCCGTTCCTTTCGTTGCCCTTGCCTTCCCTTGCTTTCCCTTGCCTTCCTTGCCTTCCGTTACTCTTTGCTTGCCTTCTGTTCATTGCCTAGCCTTGCGTTGTCGTGCCTTAGCCTTGCCTCGCCTGACCGTGCCTTGCCTTGCGTTACCCTTTCCTTGCCTTGCCGTGCATTGCCTAGCCGTGCGTTGTCGTGCATTTGCCTTGCCTTGCCTCACCGTGCCTTGCCTTGCGTTACCCTTTCCTTGCCTGGCCGTGCATTGCCTAGCCGTGCGTTGTCGTGCATTAGCCTTGTCTTGCCTTACCGTGCCTTGCCTTGCGTTACCCTTTCCTTGCCTGGCCGTGCATTGCGTAGCCGTGCGTTGCCGTTCCTTAGCCTTGTTTCCCCTTGCCGTGCCTTGCCTTTTGTTACACTTGCCTTGCCTTGCTTTGCCTTGCCTTCCTTTCCTTCCGTTACTCTTTCCTTGCCTAGCCGTGCACTGCCTAGCCTTGCGTTGTCGTGCATTAGATTTGCCTCCCCACACGGTGCCTTGCCTTGCGTTACCATTTCCTTGCCTTGCCCTGCATTGCCTAGCCCTGTGTTGTCGTGCCTTAGTCTTGTTTGCCCTTACCGTGCCGTTCCTTCCGTTACCCTTGCCTTTCCCTGCTTTCCCTAGCCTTCCTTGCCTTCCGTTCCTCTTTGCTTGCCTTCCGTGCATTGCCTAGCCTTGCGTTGTCGTGCCTTAGCCTTGCCTCGCCTGACCGTGCCTTGCCTTGCGTTACCCTTTCCTTGCCTTGCCGTGAATTGCCTAGCCGTGCGTTGTCGTGCATTAGCCTTGTCTTGCCTTACCGTGCCTTGCCTTGCGTTACCCTTACTTTGCTTTGCTTTCCCTTACTTTCATTGCCTTCCGTTACTCTTTGCTTTCCTTCCGTGCATTGCCAAGCCTTGCGTTGTCGTGTCTTAGCCTTGCCTCGCCTGACAGTGCCTTGCCTTGCGTTACCCTTTCCTTGCCTTGCCGTGCATTGCCTAGCCGTGCGTTGCCGTGCCTTAGCCTTGTTTCCCCTTGCTGTGCCGTTCCTTCCGTTACCCTTGCCTTCCCTTGCTTTCCCTTGCCTTCCTTGCCTTCCGTTACTCTTTGCTTGCCTTCCGTGCATTGCCTAGCCTTGCGTTGTCGTGCCTTAGCCTTGCCTCGCGTAACGGTGCCTTGCCTTGCGTTACCCTTTCCTTTCCTTGCCGTGCATTGGCTAGCCCTGCGTTGTCGTGCCTTAGCCTTGTTTCCCCTTACCGTGCCGTTCCTTCCGTTACCCTTGCCTTCCCCTGCTTTCCCTTGCCTTCCTTGCCTTCCGTTACTCTTTGCTTGCCTTCCGTGCATTGCCTAGCCTTGCGTTGTCGTGCCTTAGCCTTGCCTCGCCTGACCGTGCCTTACATTGAGTTACCCTTTCCTTGCCTTGCCGTGCTTTGCCTAGCCGTGCGTTGTCGTGCATTTGCCTTGTCTTGCCTCACCGTGCTTTGCCTTGCGTTACCCTTTCCTTGCCTTGCCGTGCATTGCCTAGCCCTGCATTGTCGTGCCTTAGCTTTGTTTCCCCTTACCGTGCCGTTCCTTTCGTTGCCCTTGCCTTCCCTTGCTTTCCCTTGCCTTCCTTACCTTCCGTTACTCTTTGCTTGCCTTCCGTGCATTGCCTAGCCTTGCGTTGTCGTGCCTTAGCCTTGCCTCGCGTAACGGTGCCTTGCCTTGCGTTACCCTTTCCTTTCCTTGCCGTGCATTGGCTAGCCCTGCGTTGTCGTGCCTTAGCCTTGTTTCCCCTTACCGTGCCGTTCCTTCCGTTACCCTTGCCTTCCCCTGCTTTCCCTTGCCTTCCTTGCCTTCCGTTTCTCTTTGCTTGCCTTCCGTTTATTGCCTAGCCTTGCGTTGTCGTGCCTTAGCCTTGCCGCGCCTTACCGTGCCTTGCCTTGGGTTACCCTTTCCTTGCCTAGCCGTGCATTGCCTAGCCTTGCGTTGTCGTGCCTTAGCCTTGCCTGGCCTGACCGTGCATTGCCTTGCGTTACCCTTTCCTTGCCTTGCCGTGCATTGCCTAGCCTTGCGTTGTCGTGCCTTAGCCTTGCCTCGCCTGACCGTGCCTTGCCTTGCGTTACCCTTACCTTGCCTTGCTTTCCCTTCCTTTCATTGCCTTCCGTCCGTGCATTGCCTAGCCTTGCGTTGTCGTGCCTTAGCCTTGCCTCGCCTGACAGTGCCTTGTCTTGCGTTACCCTTTCCTTGCCTTGCCGTGCATTGCCTAGCCGTGCGTTGCCGTGCCTTAGCCTTGTTTCCCCTTACCGTGCCGTTCCTTCCGTTACCCTTGCCTTCCCCTGCTTTCCTTTTCCTTCCTTGCCTTCCGTTACTCTTTGCTTGCCTTCCGTTTATTGCCTAGCCTTGCGTTGTCGTGCCTTAGCCTTGCCGCGCCTTACCGTGCCTTGCCTTGCGTTACCCTTTCCTTGCCTTGCCGTGCATTGCCTAGCCTTGCGTTGTCGTGCCTTAGCCTTGCCTCGCCTGACCGTGCCTTGCCTTGCGTTACCCTTTCCTTGCCTTGCCGTGCATTGCCTAGCCGTGCGTTGTCGTGCATCAGCCTTGCCTTGCCTCTCCGTGCCTTGCCTTGCGTTACCCTTTCCTTGCCTTGCCGTGCATTGCCTAGCCGTGCGTTGCAGTGCCTTAGCCTTGTTTCCCCTTGCCGTGCCGTTCCTTCTGTTACCCTTGCCTTGCCTTGCTTTCCCTTGCCTTCCTTGCCTTCCGTTACTCTTTGCTTGCCTTCCGTGCATTGCCTAGCCTTGCGTTGTCGTGCCTTAGCCTTGCCTCGCGTAACGGTGTCTTGCCTTGCGTTACCCTTTCCTTTCCTTGCCGTGCATTGGCTAGCCCTGCGTTGTCGTGCCTTAGCCTTGTTTCCCCTTACCGTGCCGTTCCTTCCGTTACCCTTGCCTTCCCCTGCTTTCCCTTGCCTTCCTTGCCTTCCGTTACTCTTTGCTTGCCTTCCGTTTATTGCCTAGCCTTGCGTTGTCGTGCCTTAGCCTTGCCGCGCCTTACCGTGCCTTGCCTTGCGTTACCCTTTCCTTGCCTTGCCGTGCATTGCCTAGCCTTGCGTTGTCGTGCCTTAGCCTTGCCTCGCCTGACCGTGCCTTGCCTTGCGTTACCCTTTCCTTGCCTTGCCGTGCATTGCCTAGCCGTGCGTTGTCGTGCATCAGCCTTGCCTTGCCTCACCGTGCCTTGCCTTGCGTTACCCTTTCCTTGCCTTGCCGTGCATTGCCTAGCCGTGCGTTGCCGTGCCTTAGCCTTGTTTCCCCTTGCCGTGCCGTTCCTTCTGTTACCCTTGCCTTGCCTTGCTTTCCCTTGCCTTCCTTGCCTTCCGTTACTCTTTGCTTGCCTTCCGTGCATTGCCTAGCCTTGCGTTGTCGTGCATTCGCCTTCCTCCCCGAACCGTGCCTTGCCTTGCGTTACCCTTTCCTTGCCTTGCCCTGCATTGCCTAGCCCTGTGTTGTCGTGCCTTAGCCTTGTTTCCCCTTACCGTGCCGTTCCTTTCGTTACCCTTGCCTTCCCCTGCTTTCCCTTGCCTTCCTTGCCTTCCGTTACTCTTTGCTTGCCTTCCGTGCATTGCCTAGCCTTGCGTTGTCGTGCCTTAGCCTTGCCTCGCCTGACCGTGCCTTGCCTTGAGTTACCCTTTCCTTGCCTTGCCGTGCATTGCCTAGCCGTGCGTTGTCGTGCATTTGCCTTGTCTTGCCTCACCGTGCTTTGCCTTCCGTTACCCTTTCCTTGCCTTGCCGTGCATTGCCTAGCCGTGCGTTGCCGTGCCTTAGCCTTGTTTCCCCTTACCGTGCCGTTCCTTCCGTTACCCTTGCCTTCCCCTGCTTTCCTTTTCCTTCCTTGCCTTCCGTTACTCTTTGCTTGCCTTCCGTTTATTGCCTAGCCTTGCGTTGTCGTGCCTTAGCCTTGCCGCGCCTTACCGTGCCTTGCCTTGCGTTACCCTTTCCTTGCCTTGCCGTGCATTGCCTAGCCGTGCGTTGTCGTGCCTTAGCCTTGCCTCGCGTAACGGTGCCTTGCCTTGCGTTACCCTTTCCTTTCCTTGCCGTGCATTGGCTAGCCCTGCGTTGTCGTGCCTTAGCCTTGTTTCCCCTTACCGTGCCGTTCCTTCCGTTACCCTTGCCTTCCCCTGCTTTCCCTTGCCTTCCTTGCCTTCCGTTTCTCTTTGCTTGCCTTCCGTTTATTGCCTAGCCTTGCGTTGTCGTGCCTTAGCCTTGCCGCGCCTTACCGTGCCTTGCCTTGGGTTACCCTTTCCTTGCCTAGCCGTGCATTGCCTAGCCTTGCGTTGTCGTGCCTTAGCCTTGCCTCGCCTGACCGTGCATTGCCATGCGTTACCCTTTCCTTGCCTTGCCGTGCATTGCCTAGCCGTGCGTTGTCGTGCATCAGCCTTGCCTTGCCTCACCGTGCCTTGCCTTGCGTTACCCTTTCCTTGCCTTGCCCTGCATTGCCTAGCCCTGTGTTGCCGTGCCTTAGTCTTGTTTGCCCTTACCGTGCCGTTCCTTCCGTTACCCTTGCCTTTCCCTGCTTTCCCTAGCCTTCCTTGCCTTCCGTTCCTCTTTGCTTGCCTTCCGTGCATTGCCTAGCCTTGCGTTGTCGTGCCTTAGCCTTGCCTCGCCTGACCGTGCCTTGCCTTGCGTTACCCTTACCTTGCCTTGCTTTCCCTTCCTTTCATTGCCTTCCGTTACTCTTTGCTTTCCTTCCGTGCATTGCCTAGCCTTGCGTTGTCGTGCCTTAGCCTTGCCTCGCCTGACACTACCTTGTCTTGCGTTACCCTTTCCTTGCCTTGCCGTGCATTGCCTAGCCGTGCGTTGCCGTGCCTTAGCCTTGTTTCCCCTTACCGTGCCGTTCCTTCCGTTACCCTTGCCTTCCCCTGCTTTCCTTTTCCTTCCTTGCCTTCCGTTACTCTTTGCTTGCCTTCCGTTTATTGCCTAGCCTTTCGTTGTCGTGCCTTAGCCTTGCCGCGCCTTACCGTGCCTTGCCTTGCGTTACCCTTTCCTTGCCTTGCCGTGCATTGCCTAGCCTTGCGTTGTCGTGCCTTAGCCTTGCCTCGCCTGACCGTGCCTTGCCTTGCGTTACCCTTTCCTTGCCTTGCCGTGCATTGCCTAGCCGTGCGTTGTCGTGCATCAGCCTTGCCTTGCCTCACCGTGCCTTGCCTTGCGTTACCCTTTCCTTGCCTTGCCCTGCATTGCCTAGCCCTGTGTTGTCGTGCCTTAGCCTTGTTTCCCCTTACCGTGCCGTTCCTTTCGTTACACTTGCCTTCCCCTGCTTTCCCTTGCCTTCCTTGCCTTCCGTTACTCTTTGCTTGCCTTCCGTGCATTGCCTAGCCTTGCGTTGTCGTGCCTTAGCCTTGCCTCGCCTGACGGTGCCTTGCCTTGCGTTACCCTTTCCTTGCCTTGCCGTGCATTGCCTAGCCGTGCGTTGTCGTGCATCAGCCTTGCCTTGCCTCACCGTGCCTTGCCTTGCGTTACCCTTACCTTGCCTTGCTTTCCCTTCCTTTCATTGCTTTCCGTTACTCTTTGCTTTCCTTCCGTGCATTGCCTAGCCTTGCGTTGTCGTGCATTAGCCTTGCCTCGCCTGACAGTGCCTTGCCTTGCGTTACCCTTTCCTTGCCTTGCCGTGCATTGCCTAGCCGTGCGTTGCCGTGCCTTAGCCTTGTTTCCCCTTGGCGTGCCGTTCCTTCCGTTACCCTTGCCTTGCCTTGCTTTCCCTTGCCTTCCTTGCCTTCCGTTACTCTTTGCTTGCCTTCCGTGCATTGCCTAGCCTTGCGTTGTCGTGCCTTAGCCTTGCCTCGCGTAACGGTGTCTTGCCTTGCGTTACCCTTTCCTTTCCTTGCCGTGCATTGGCTAGCGCTGCGTTGTCGTGCCTTAGCCTTGTTTCCCCTTACCGTGCCGTTCCTTCCGTTACCCTTGCCTTCCCCTGCTTTCCCTTGCCTTCCTTGCCTTCCGTTACTCTTTGCTTGCCTTCCGTTTATTGCCTAGCCTTGCGTTGTCGTGCCTTAGCCTTGCCGCGCCTTACCGTGCCTTGCCTTGCGTTACCCTTTCCTTGCCTTGCCGTGCATTGCCTAGCCTTGCGTTGTCGTGCCTTAGCCTTGCCTCGCCTGACCGTGCCTTGCCTTGCGTTACCCTTTCCTTGCCTTGCCGTGCATTGCCTAGCCGTGCGTTGTCGTGCATCAGCCTTGCCTTGCCTCACCGTGCCTTGCCTTGCGTTACCCTTTCCTTGCCTTGCCGTGCATTGCCTAGCCGTGCGTTGCCGTGCCTTAGCCTTGTTTCCCCTTGCCGTGCCGTTCCTTCTGTTACCCTTGCCTTGCCTTGCTTTCCCTTGCCTTCCTTGCCTTCCGTTACTCTTTGCTTGCCTTCCGTGCATTGCCTAGCCTTGCGTTGTCGTGCATTCGCCTTCCACCCCGAACCGTGCCTTGCCTTGCGTTACCCTTTCCTTGCCTTGCCCTGCATTGCCTAGCCCTGTGTTGTCGTGCCTTAGCCTTGTTTCCCCTTACCGTGCCGTTCCTTTCGTTACCCTTGCCTTCCCCTGCTTTCCCTTGCCTTCCTTGCCTTCCGTTACTCTTTGCTTGCCTTCCGTGCATTGCCTAGCCTTGCGTTGTCGTGCCTTACCCTTGCCTCGCCTGACCGTGCCTTGCCTTGAGTTACCCTTTCCTTGCCTTGCCGTGCATTGCCTAGCCGTGCGTTGTCGTGCATTTGCCTTGTCTTGCCTCACCGTGCTTTGCCTTGCGTTACCCTTTCCTTGCCTTGCCGTGCATTGCCTAGCCCTGCATTGTCGTGCCTTAGCTTTGTTTCCCCTTACCGTGCCGTTCCTTTCGTTGCCCTTGCCTTCCCTTGCTTTCCCTTGCCTTCCTTGCCTTCCGTTTCTCTTTGCTTGCCTTCCGTTTATTGCCTAGCCTTGCGTTGTCGTGTCTTAGCCTTGCCGCGCCTTACCGTGCCTTGCCTTGGGTTACCCTTTCCTTGCCTAGCCGTGCATTGCCTAGCCTTGCGTTGTCGTGCCTTAGCCTTGCCTCGCCTGACCGTGCATTGCCATGCGTTACCCTTTCCTTGCCTTGCCGTGCATTGCCTAGCCGTGCGTTGTCGTGCATCAGCCTTGCCTTGCCTCACCGTGCCTTGCCTTGCGTTACCCTTTCCTTGCCTTGCCCTGCATTGCCTAGCCCTGTGTTGCCGTGCCTTAGTCTTGTTTGCCCTTACCGTGCCGTTCCTTCCGTTAACCTTGCCTTTCCCTGCTTTCCCTAGCCTTCCTTGCCTTCCGTTCCTCTTTGCTTGCCTTCCGTGCATTGCCTAGCCTTGCGTTGTCGTGCCTTAGCCTTGCCTCGCCTGACCGTGCCTTGCCTTGCGTTACCCTGACCTTGCCTTGCTTTCCCTTCCTTTCATTGCCTTCCGTTACTCTTTGCTTTCCTTCCGTGCATTGCCTAGCCGTGCGTTGCCGTGCCTTAGCCTTGTTTCCCCTTGCTGTGCCGTTCCTTCCGTTACCCTTGCCTTGCCTTGCTTTCCCTTGCCTTCCTTGCCTTCCGTTACTCTTTGCTTGCCTTCCGTGCATTGCCTAGCCTTGTGTTGTCGTGCCTTAGCCTTGCCTCGCGTAACGGTGCCTTGCCTTGCGTTACCCTTTCCTTTCCTTGCCGTGCATTGGCTAGCCCTGCGTTGTCGTGCCTTAGCCTTGTTTCCCCTTACCGTGCCGTTCCTTCCGTTACCCTTGCCTTCCCCTGCTTTCCCTTGCCTTCCTTGCCTTCCGTTACTCTTTGCTTGCCTTCCGTTTATTGCCTAGCCTTGCGTTGTCGTGCATTCGCCTTCCTCCCCAAACCGTGCCTTGATTTGCGTTACCCTTTCCTTGCCTTGCCCTGCATTGCCTAGCCCTGTGTTGTCGTGCCTTAGCCTTGTTTCCCCTTGTCGTGCCGTTCCTTCCGTTACCCTTGCCTTGCCTTGCTTTCCCTTGCCTTCCTTGCCTTCCGTTACTCTTTGCTTGCCTTCCGTGTATTGCCTAGCCTTGCGTTGTCGTGCCTTAGCCTTGCCTCGCCTGACCGTGCCTTGCCTTGCGTTACCCTTTCCTTGCCTTGCCGTGCATTGCCTAGCCGTGCGTTGTCGTGCATTTGCCTTGTCTTGCCTCACCGTGCTGTGCCTTGCGTTACCCTTTCCTTGCCTTGCCGTGCATTGCCTAGCCCTGCATTGTCGTGCCTTAGCTTTGTTTCCCCTTACCGTGCCGTTCCTTTCGTTGCCCTTGCCTTCCCTTGCTTTCCCTTGCCTTCCTTGCCTTCCGTTACTCTTAGCTTGCCTTCCGTTCATTGCCTAGCCTTGCGTTGTCGTGCCTTAGCCTTGCCTCGCCTGACCGTGCCTTGCCTTGCGTTACCCTTTCCTTGCCTTGCCGTGCATTGCCTAGCCGTGCGTTGTCGTGCATTTGCCTTGCCTTGCCTCACCGTGCCTTGCCTTGCGTTACCCTTTCCTTGCCTGGCCGTGCATTGCCTAGCCGTGCGTTGTCGTGCATCAGCCTTGCCTCGCCTGACAGTGCCTTGCCTTGCGTTACCCTTTCCTTGCCTTGCCGTGCATTGCCTAGCCGTGCGTTGTCGTGCCTTAGCCTTGTTTCCCCTTGCTGTGCCGTTCCTTCGGTTACCCTTGCCTTCCCTTGCGTTCCCTTGCCTTCTTTGCATTCCGTTACTCTTTTCTTGCCTTCCGTGCATTGCCTAGCCTTGCGTTGTCGTGCATTCGCCTTCCACCCCGAACCGTGCCTTGCCTTGCGTTACCCTTTCCTTGCCTTGCCCTGCATTGCCTAGCCCTGTGTTGTCGTGCCTTAGCCTTGTTTCCCCTTACCGTGCCGTTCCTTTCGTTACCCTTGCCTTCCCCTGCTTTCCCTTGCCTTCCTTGCCTTCCGTTACTCTTTGCTTGCCTTCCGTGCATTACCTAGCGTTGCGTTGTCGTGCCTTACCCTTGCCTCGCCTGACCGTGCCTTGCCTTGCGTTACCCTTTCCTTGCCTTGCCGTGCATTGCCTAGCCGTGCATTGTCGTGCATTTGCCTTGTCTTGCCTCACCGTGCTTTGCCTTGCGTTACCCTTTCCTTGCCTTGCCGTGCATTGCCTAGCCCTGCATTGTCGTGCCTTAGCTTTGTTTCCCCTTACCGTGCCGTTCCTTTCGTTGCCCTTGCCTTCCCTTGCTTTCCCTTGCCTTCCTTGCCTTCCGTTACTCTTTGCTTGCCTTCCGTGCATTGCCTAGCCTTGCGTTGTCGTGCCTTAGCCTTGCCTCGCGTAACGGTGCCTTGCCTTGCGTTACCCTTTCCTTTCCTTGCCGTGCATTGGCTAGCCCTGCGTTGTCGTGCCTTAGCCTTGTTTCCCCTTACCGTGCCGTTCCTTCCGTTACCCTTGCCTTCCCCTGCTTTCCCTTGCCTTCCTTGCCTTCCGTTTCTCTTTGCTTGCCTTCCGTTTATTGCCTAGCCTTGCGTTTTCGTGCCTTAGCCTTGCCGCGCCTTACCGTGCCTTGCCTTGGGTTACCCTTTCCTTGCCTAGCCGTGCATTGCCTAGCCTTGCGTTGTCGTGCCTTAGCCTTGCCTCGCCTGACCGTGCATTGCCATGCGTTACCCTTTCCTTGCCTTGCCGTGCATTGCCTAGCCGTGCGTTGTCGTGCATCAGCCTTGCCTTGCCTCACCGTGCCTTGCCTTGCGTTACCCTTTCCTTGCCTTGCCCTGCATTGCCTAGCCCTGTGTTGCCGTGCCTTAGTCTTGTTTGCCCTTACCGTGCCGTTCCTTCCGTTAACCTTGCCTTTCCCTGCTTTCCCTAGCCTTCCTTGCCTTCCGTTCCTCTTTGCTTGCCTTCCGTGCATTGCCTAGCCTTGCGTTGTCGTGCCTTAGCCTTGCCTCGCCTGACCGTGCCTTGCCTTGCGTTACCCTGACCTTGCCTTGCTTTCCCTTCCTTTCCTTGCCTTCCGTTACTCTTTGCTTTCCTTCCGTGCATTGCCTAGCCTTGCGTTGTCGTGCCTTAGCCTTGCCTCGCCTGACACTACCTTGTCTTGCGTTACCCTTTCCTTGCCTTGCCGTGCATTGCCTAGCCGTGCGTTGCCGTGCCTTAGCCTTGTTTCCCCTTACCGTGCCGTTCCTTCCGTTACCCTTGCCTTCCCCTGCTTTCCTTTTCCTTCCTTGCCTTCCGTTACTCTTTGCTTGCCTTCCGTTTATTGCCTAGCCTTGCGTTGTCGTGCCTTAGCCTTGCCGCGCCTTACCGTGCCTTGCCTTGCGTTACCCTTTCCTTGCCTTGCCGTGCATTGCCTAGCCTTGCGTTGTCGTGCCTTAGCCTTGCCTCGCCTGACCGTGCCTTGCCTTGCGTTACCCTTTCCTTGCCTTGCCGTGCATTGCCTAGCCGTGCGTTGTCGTGCATCAGCCTTGCCTTGCCTCACCGTGCCTTGCCTTGTGTTACCCTTTCCTTGCCTTGCCGTGCATTGCCTAGCCGTGCGTTGCAGTGCCTTAGCCTTGTTTCCCCTTGCCGTGCCGTTCCTTCTGTTACCCTTGCCTTGCCTTGCTTTCCCTTGCCTTCCTTGCCTTCCGTTACTCTTTGCTTGCCTTCCGTGCATTGCCTAGCCTTGCGTTGTCGTGCATTCGCCTTCCTCCCCAAACCGTGCCTTGGCTTGCGTTACCCTTTCCTTGCCTTGCCCTGCATTGCCTAGCCCTGTGTTGTCGTGCCTTAGCCTTGTTTCCCCTTACCGTGCCGTTCCTTTCGTTACCCTTGCCTTCCCCTGCTTTCCCTTGCCTTCCTTGCCTTCCGTTACTCTTTGCTTGCCTTCCGTGCATTGCCTAGCCTTGCGTTGTCGTGCCTTAGCCTTGCCTCGCCTGACCGTGCCTTGCCTTGAGTTATCCTTTCCTTGCCTTGCCGTGCATTGCCTAGCCGTGCGTTGTCGTGCATTTGCCTTGTCTTGCCTCACCGTGCTTTGCCTTGCGTTACCCTTTCCTTGCCTTGCCGTGCATTGCCTAGCCCTGCATTGTCGTGCCTTAGCTTTGTTTCCCCTTACCGTGCCGTTCCTTTCGTTGCCCTTGCCTTCCCTTGCTTTCCCTTGCCTTCCTTGCCTTCCGTTACTCTTTGCTTGCCTTCTGTTCATTGCCTAGCCTTGCGTTGTCGTGCCTTAGCCTTGCCTCGCCTGACCGTGCCTTGCCTTGCGTTACCCTTTCCTTGCCTTGCCGTGCATTGCCTAGCCGTGCGTTGTCGTGCATTTGCCTTGCCTTGCCTCACCGTGCCTTGCCTTGCGTTACCCTTTCCTTGCCTGGCCGTGCATTGCCTAGCCGTGCGTTGTCGTGCATTAGCCTTGTCTTGCCTTACCGTGCCTTGCCTTGCGTTACCCTTTCCTTGCCTGGCCGTGCATTGCGTAGCCGTGCGTTGCCGTTCCTTAGCCTTGTTTCCCCTTGCCGTGCCTTGCCTTTTGTTACACTTGCCTTGCCTTGCTTTGCCTTGCCTTCCTTTCCTTCCGTTACTCTTTCCTTGCCTAGCCGTGCACTGCCTAGCCTTGCGTTGTCGTGCATTAGATTTGCCTCCCCACACGGTGCCTTGCCTTGCGTTACCATTTCCTTGCCTTGCCCTGCATTGCCTAGCCCTGTGTTGTCGTGCCTTAGTCTTGTTTGCCCTTACCGTGCCGTTCCTTCCGTTACCCTTGCCTTTCCCTGCTTTCCCTAGCCTTCCTTGCCTTCCGTTCCTCTTTGCTTGCCTTCCGTGCATTGCCTAGCCTTGCGTTGTCGTGCCTTAGCCTTGCCTCGCCTGACCGTGCCTTGCCTTGCGTTACCCTTTCCTTGCCTTGCCGTGAATTGCCTAGCCGTGCGTTGTCGTGCATTAGCCTTGTCTTGCCTTACCGTGCCTTGCCTTGCGTTACCCTTACCTTGCTTTGCTTTCCCTTACTTTCATTGCCTTCCGTTACTCTTTGCTTTCCTTCCGTGCATTGCCAAGCCTTGCGTTGTCGTGTCTTAGCCTTGCCTCGCCTGACAGTGCCTTGCCTTGCGTTACCCTTTCCTTGCCTTGCCGTTCATTGCCTAGCCGTGCGTTGCCGTGCCTTAGCCTTGTTTCCCCTTACCGTGCCGTTCCTTCCGTTACCCTTGCCTTCCCCTGCTTTCCCTTGCCTTCCTTGCCTTCCGTTTCTCTTTGCTTGCCTTCCGTTTATTGCCTAGCCTTGCGTTTTCGTGCCTTAGCCTTGCCGCGCCTTACCGTGCCTTGCCTTGGGTTACCCTTTCCTTGCCTAGCCGTGCATTGCCTAGCCTTGCGTTGTCGTGCCTTAGCCTTGCCTCGCCTGACCGTGCATTGCCATGCGTTACCCTTTCCTTGCCTTGCCGTGCATTGCCTAGCCGTGCGTTGTCGTGCATCAGCCTTGCCTTGCCTCACCGTGCCTTGCCTTGCGTTACCCTTTCCTTGCCTTGCCCTGCATTGCCTAGCCCTGTGTTGCCGTGCCTTAGTCTTGTTTGCCCTTACCGTGCCGTTCCTTCCGTTAACCTTGCCTTTCCCTGCTTTCCCTAGCCTTCCTTGCCTTCCGTTCCTCTTTGCTTGCCTTCCGTGCATTGCCTAGCCTTGCGTTGTCGTGCCTTAGCCTTGCCTCGCCTGACCTTGCCTTGCCTTGCGTTACCCTTTCCTTGCCTTGCTTGCCTTCCGTTACTCTTTGCTTGCCTTCCGTGCATTGCCTAGCCTTGCGTTGTCGTGCCTTAGCCTTGCCTCGCCTGACAGTGCCTTGTCTTGCGTTACCCTTTCCTTGCCTTGCCGTGCATTGCCTAGCCGTGCGTTGCCGTGCCTTAGCCTTGTTTCCCCTTACCGTGCCGTTCCTTCCGTTACCCTTGCCTTCCCCTGCTTTCCTTTTCCTTCCTTGCCTTCCGTTACTCTTTGCTTGCCTTCCGTTTATTGCCTAGCCTTGCGTTGTCGTGCCTTAGCCTTGCCGCGCCTTACCGTGCCTTGCCTTGCGTTACCCTTTCCTTGCCTTGCCGTGCATTGCCTAGCCTTGCGTTGTCGTGCCTTAGCCTTGCCTCGCCTGACCGTGCCTTGCCTTGCGTTACCCTTTCCTTGCCTTGCCGTGCATTGCCTAGCCGTGCGTTGTCGTGCATCAGCCTTGCCTTGCCTCACCGTGCCTTGCCTTGCGTTACCCTTTCCTTGCCTTGCCGTGCATTGCCTAGCCGTGCGTTGCAGTGCCTTAGCCTTGTTTCCCCTTGCCGTGCCGTTCCTTCTGTTACCCTTGCCTTGCCTTGCTTTCCCTTGCCTTCCTTGCCTTCCGTTACTCTTTGCTTGCCTTCCGTGCATTGCCTAGCCTTGCGTTGTCGTGCATTCGCCTTCCTCCCCAAACCGTGCCTTGGCTTGCGTTACCCTTTCCTTGCCTTGCCCTGCATTGCCTAGCCCTGTGTTGTCGTGCCTTAGCCTTGTTTCCCCTTACCGTGCCGTTCCTTTCGTTACCCTTGCCTTCCCCTGCTTTCCCTTGCCTTCCTTGCCTTCCGTTACTCTTTGCTTGCCTTCCGTGCATTGCCTAGCCTTGCGTTGTCGTGCCTTAGCCTTGCCTCGCCTGGGCGTGCCTTGCCTTGAATTATCCTTTCCTTGCCTTGCCGTGCATTGCCTAGCCGTGCGTTGTCGTGCATTTGCCTTGTCTTGCCTCACCGTGCTTTGCCTTGCGTTACCCTTTCCTTGCCTTGCCGTGCATTGCCTAGCCCTGCATTGTCGTGCCTTAGCTTTGTTTCCCCTTACCGTGCCGTTCCTTTCGTTGCCCTTGCCTTCCCTTGCTTTCCCTTGCCTTCCTTGCCTTCCGTTACTCTTTGCTTGCCTTCTGTTCATTGCCTAGCCTTGCGTTGTCGTGCCTTAGCCTTGCCTCGCCTGACCGTGCCTTGCCTTGCGTTACCCTTTCCTTGCCTTGCCGTGCATTGCCTAGCCGTGCGTTGTCGTGCATTTGCCTTGCCTTGCCTCACCGTGCCTTGCCTTGCGTTACCCTTTCCTTGCCTGGCCGTGCATTGCCTAGCCGTGCGTTGTCGTGCATTAGCCTTGTCTTGCCTTACCGTGCCTTGCCTTGCGTTACCCTTTCCTTGCCTGGCCGTGCATTGCGTAGCCGTGCGTTGCCGTTCCTTAGCCTTGTTTCCCCTTGCCGTGCCTTGCCTTTTGTTACACTTGCCTTGCCTTGCTTTGCCTTGCCTTCCTTTCCTTCCGTTACTCTTTCCTTGCCTAGCCGTGCACTGCCTAGCCTTGCGTTGTCGTGCATTAGATTTGCCTCCCCACACGGTGCCTTGCCTTGCGTTACCATTTCCTTGCCTTGCCCTGCATTGCCTAGCCCTGTGTTGTCGTGCCTTAGTCTTGTTTGCCCTTACCGTGCCGTTCCTTCCGTTACCCTTGCCTTTCCCTGCTTTCCCTAGCCTTCCTTGCCTTCCGTTCCTCTTTGCTTGCCTTCCGTGCATTGCCTAGCCTTGCGTTGTCGTGCCTTAGCCTTGCCTCGCCTGACCGTGCCTTGCCTTGCGTTACCCTTTCCTTGCCTTGCCGTGAATTGCCTAGCCGTGCGTTGTCGTGCATTAGCCTTGTCTTGCCTTACCGTGCCTTGCCTTGCGTTACCCTTACCTTGCTTTGCTTTCCCTTACTTTCATTGCCTTCCGTTACTCTTTGCTTTCCTTCCGTGCATTGCCAAGCCTTGCGTTGTCGTGTCTTAGCCTTGCCTCGCCTGACAGTGCCTTGCCTTGCGTTACCCTTTCCTTGCCTTGCCGTTCATTGCCTAGCCGTGCGTTGCCGTGCCTTAGCCTTGTTTCCCCTTGCTGTGCCGTTCCTTCCGTTACCCTTGCCTTGCCTTGCTTTCCCTTGCCTTCCTTGCCTTCCGTTACTCTTTGCTTGCCTTCCGTGCATTGCCTAGCCTTGCGTTGTCGTGCCTTAGCCTTCCCTCGCGTAACGGTGCCTTGCCTTGCGTTACCCTTTCCTTTCCTTGTCGTGCATTGGCTAGCCCTGCGTTGTCGTGCCTTAGCCTTGTTTCCCCTTACCGTGCCGTTCCTTCCGTTACCCTTGCCTTCCCCTGCTTTCCCTTGCCTTCCTTGCCTTCCGTTACTCTTTGCTTGCCTTACGTTTATTGCCTAGGCTTGCGTTGTCGTGCCTTAGCCTTGCCTCGCCTGACCGTGCCTTGCCTTGCGTTACCCTTTCCGTGCCTTGCCGTGCATTGCCTAGCCGTGCGTTGTCGTGCATTCGCCTTCCTCCCCAAACCGTGCCTTGATTTGCGTTACCCTTTCCTTGCCTTGCCCTGCATTGCCTAGCCCTGTGTTGTCGTGCCTTAGCCTTGTTTCCCCTTACCGTGCCGTTCCTTTCGTTACCCTTGCCTTCCCCTGCTTTCCCTTGCCTTCCTTGCCTTCCGTTACTCTTTGCTTGCCTTCCGTGCATTGCCTAGCCTTGCGTTGTCGTGCCTTAGCCTTGCCTCGCCTGACCGTGCCTTGCCTTGAGTTACCATTTCCTTGCCTTGCCGTGCATTGCCTAGCCGTGCGTTGTCGTGCATTTGCCTTGTCTTGCCTCACCGTGCTTTGCCTTGCGTTACCCTTTCCTTGCCTTGCCGTGCATTGCCTAGCCCTGCATTGTCGTGCCTTAGCTTTGTTTCCCCTTACCGTGCCGTTCCTTTCGTTGCCCTTGCCTTCCCTTGCTTTCCCTTGCCTT
Source organism: Macrotis lagotis (assembly GCF_037893015.1). NCBI lineage: Eukaryota > Metazoa > Chordata > Mammalia > Peramelemorphia > Peramelidae > Macrotis > Macrotis lagotis. The sequence goes on along the minus strand of NW_027422195.1, from coordinate 51,261 downwards.
CCTTGCCTTCCGTTACTCTTTGCTTGCCTTCCGTTCATTGCCTAGCCTTGCGTTGTCGTGCCTTAGCCTTGCCTCGCCTGACCGTGCCTTGCCTTGCGTTACCCTTTCCTTGCCTTGCCGTGCATTGCCTAGCCGTGCGTTGTCGTGCATTAGCCTTGCATTGCGTCACCGTGCCGTGCCTTGCGTTACCCTTTCCTTGCCTGGCCGTGCATTGCCTAGACGTGCGTTGTCGTGCATTAGCCTTGTCTTGCCTTACCGTGCCTTGCCTTGCGTTACCCTTTCCTTGCCTGGCCGTGCATTGCGTAGCCGTGCGTTGCCGTTCCTTAGCCTTGTTTCCCCTTGCCGTGCCTTGCCTTTTGTTACACTTGCCTTGCCTTGCTTTGCCTTGCCTTCCTTTCCTTCCGTTACTCTTTCCTTGCCTAGCCGTGCACTGCCTAGCCTTGCGTTGTCGTGCATTAGCTTTGCCTCCCCAAACCGTGCCTTGCCTTGCGTTACCATTTCCTTGCCTTGCCCTGCATTGCCTAGCCCTGTGTTGTCGTGCCTTAGTCTTGTTTGCCCTTACCGTGCCGTTCCTTCCGTTACCCTTGCCTTTCCCTGCTTTCCCTAGCCTTCCTTGCCTTCCGTTCCTCTTTGCTTGCCTTCCGTGCATTGCCTAGCCTTGCGTTGTCGTGCCTTAGCCTTGCCTCGCCTGACGGTGCCTTGCCTTGCGTTACCCTTTCCTTGCCTTGCCGTGAATTGCCTAGCCGTGCGTTGTCGTGCATCAGCCTTGCCTTGCCTCACCGTGCCTTGCCTTGCGTTACCCTTACCTTGCCTTGCTTTCCCTTCCTTTCATTGCTTTCCGTTCCTCTTTGCTTGCCTTCCGTGCATTGCCTAGCCTTGCGTTGTCGTGCCTTAGCCTTGCCTCGCCTGACAGTGCCTTGCCTTGCGTTACCCTTTCCTTGCCTTGCCGTGCATTGCCTAGGCGTGCGTTGCCGTGCCTTAGCCTTGTTTCCCCTTGGCCTGCCGTTCCTTCCGTTACCCTTGCCTTGCCTTGCTTTCCCTTGCCTTCCTTGCCTTCCGTTACTCTTTGCTTGCCTTCCGTGCATTGCCTAGCCTTCCGTTGTCGTGCCTTAGCCTTGCCTCGCGTAACGGTGCCTTGCCTTGCGTTACCCTTTCCTTTCCTTGCCGTGCATTGGCTAGCCCTGCGTTGTCGTGCCTTAGCCTTGTTTCCCCTTACCGTGCCGTTCCTTCCGTTACCCTTGCCTTCCCCTGCTTTCCCTTGCCTTCCTTGCCTTCCGTTACTCTTTGCTTGCCTTCCGTGCATTGCCTAGCCTTGCGTTGTCGTGCCTTAGCCTTGCCTCGCCTGACCGTGCCTTACATTGAGTTACCCTTTCCTTGCCTTGCCGTGCTTTGCCTAGCCGTGCGTTGTCGTGCATTTGCCTTGTCTTGCCTCACCGTGCTTTGCCTTGCGTTACCCTTTCCTTTCCTTGCCGTGCATTGCCTAGCCCTGCATTGTCGTGCCTTAGCTTTGTTTCCCCTTACCGTGCCGTTCCTTTCGTTGCCCTTGCCTTCCCTTGCTTTCCCTTGCCTTCCTTACCTTCCGTTACTCTTTGCTTGCCTTCCGTGCATTGCCTAGCCTTGCGTTGTCGTGCCTTAGCCTTGCCTCGCGTAACGGTGCCTTGCCTTGCGTTACCCTTTCCTTTCCTTGCCGTGCATTGGCTAGCCCTGCGTTGTCGTGCCTTAGCCTTGTTTCCCCTTACCGTGCCGTTCCTTCCGTTACCCTTGCCTTCCCCTGCTTTCCCTTGCCTTCCTTGCCTTCCGTTTCTCTTTGCTTGCCTTCCGTTTATTGCCTAGCCTTGCGTTGTCGTGCCTTAGCCTTGCCGCGCCTTACCGTGCCTTGCCTTGGGTTACCCTTTCCTTGCCTAGCCGTGCATTGCCTAGCCTTGCGTTGTCGTGCCTTAGCCTTGCCTGGCCTGACCGTGCATTGCCTTGCGTTACCCTTTCCTTGCCTTGCCGTGCATTGCCTAGCCTTGCGTTGTCGTGCCTTAGCCTTGCCTCGCCTGACCGTGCCTTGCCTTGCGTTACCCTTACCTTGCCTTGCCTTCCTTTCCCTTGCCTTCCTTGCCTTCCGTTACTCTTTGCTTACCTCCGTGCATTGCCTAGCCTTGCGTTTTTGTGCCTTAGCCTTGCCTCGCCTGACAGTGCCTTGTCTTGCGTTACCCTTTCCTTGCCTTGCCGTGCATTGCCTAGCCGTGCGTTGCCGTGCCTTAGCCTTGTTTCCCCTTACCGTGCCGTTCCTTCCGTTACCCTTGCCTTCCCCTGCTTTCCTTTTCCTTCCTTGCCTTCCGTTACTCTTTGCTTGCCTTCCGTTTATTGCCTAGCCTTGCGTTGTCGTGCCTTAGCCTTGCCGCGCCTTACCGTGCCTTGCCTTGCGTTACCCTTTCCTTGCCTTGCCGTGCATTGCCTAGCCTTGCGTTGTCGTGCCTTAGCCTTGCCTCGCCTGACCGTGCCTTGCCTTGCGTTACCCTTTCCTTGCCTTGCCGTGCATTGCCTAGCCGTGCGTTGTCGTGCATCAGCCTTGCCTTGCCTCTCCGTGCCTTGCCTTGCGTTACCCTTTCCTTGCCTTGCCGTGCATTGCCTAGCCGTGCGTTGCAGTGCCTTAGCCTTGTTTCCCCTTGCCGTGCCGTTCCTTCTGTTACCCTTGCCTTGCCTTGCTTTCCCTTGCCTTCCTTGCCTTCCGTTACTCTTTGCTTGCCTTCCGTGCATTGCCTAGCCTTGCGTTGTCGTGCCTTAGCCTTGCCTCGCGTAACGGTGTCTTGCCTTGCGTTACCCTTTCCTTTCCTTGCCGTGCATTGGCTAGCCCTGCGTTGTCGTGCCTTAGCCTTGTTTCCCCTTACCGTGCCGTTCCTTCCGTTACCCTTGCCTTCCCCTGCTTTCCCTTGCCTTCCTTGCCTTCCGTTACTCTTTGCTTGCCTTCCGTTTATTGCCTAGCCTTGCGTTGTCGTGCCTTAGCCTTGCCGCGCCTTACCGTGCCTTGCCTTGCGTTACCCTTTCCTTGCCTTGCCGTGCATTGCCTAGCCTTGCGTTGTCGTGCCTTAGCCTTGCCTCGCCTGACCGTGCCTTGCCTTGCGTTACCCTTTCCTTGCCTTGCCGTGCATTGCCTAGCCGTGCTTTGTCGTGCATCAGCCTTGCCTTGCCTCACCGTGCCTTGCCTTGCGTTACCCTTTCCTTGCCTTGCCGTGCATTGCCTAGCCGTGCGTTGCCGTGCCTTAGCCTTGTTTCCCCTTGCCGTGCCGTTCCTTCTGTTACCCTTGCCTTGCCTTGCTTTCCCTTGCCTTCCTTGCCTTCCGTTACTCCTTGCTTGCCTTCCGTGCATTGCCTAGCCTTGCGTTGTCGTGCATTCGGCTTCCTCCCCGAACCGTGCTTTGCCTTGCGTTACCCTTTCCTTGCCTTGCCCTGCATTGCCTAGCCCTGTGTTGTCGTGCCTTAGCCTTGTTTCCCCTTACCGTGCCGTTCCTTTCGTTACCCTTGCCTTCCCCTGCTTTCCCTTGCCTTCCTTGCCTTCCGTTACTCTTTGCTTGCCTTCCGTGCATTGCCTAGCCTTGCGTTGTCGTGCCTTAGCCTTGCCTCGCCTGACCGTGCCTTGCCTTGACCCTTTCCTTGCCTTGCCGTGCATTGCCTAGCCGTGCGTTGTCGTGCATTTGCCTTGTCTTGCCTCACCGTGCTTTGCCTTCCGTTACCCTTTCCTTGCCTTGCCGTGCATTGCCTAGCCGTGCGTTGCCGTGCCTTAGCCTTGTTTCCCCTTACCGTGCCGTTCCTTCCGTTACCCTTGCCTTCCCCTGCTTTCCTTTTCCTTCCTTGCCTTCCGTTACTCTTTGCTTGCCTTCCGTTTATTGCCTAGCCTTGCGTTGTCGTGCCTTAGCCTTGCCGCGCCTTACCGTGCCTTGCCTTGCGTTACCCTTTCCTTGCCTTGCCGTGCATTGCCTAGCCTTGCGTTGTCGTGCCTTAGCCTTGCCTCGCGTAACGGTGCCTTGCCTTGCGTTACCCTTTCCTTTCCTTGCCGTGCATTGGCTAGCCCTGCGTTGTCGTGCCTTAGCCTTGTTTCCCCTTACCGTGCCGTTCCTTCCGTTACCCTTGCCTTCCCCTGCTTTCCCTTGCCTTCCTTGCCTTCCGTTTCTCTTTGCTTGCCTTCCGTTTATTGCCTAGCCTTGCGTTGTCGTGCCTTAGCCTTGCCGCGCCTTACCGTGCCTTGCCTTGGGTTACCCTTTCCTTGCCTAGCCGTGCATTGCCTAGCCTTGCGTTGTCGTGCCTTAGCCTTGCCTCGCCTGACCGTGCATTGCCATGCGTTACCCTTTCCTTGCCTTGCCGTGCATTGCCTAGCCGTGCGTTGTCGTGCATCAGCCTTGCCTTGCCTCACCGTGCCTTGCCTTGCGTTACCCTTTCCTTGCCTTGCCCTGCATTGCCTAGCCCTGTGTTGCCGTGCCTTAGTCTTGTTTGCCCTTACCGTGCCGTTCCTTCCGTTACCCTTGCCTTTCCCTGCTTTCCCTAGCCTTCCTTGCCTTCCGTTCCTCTTTGCTTGCCTTCCGTGCATTGCCTAGCCTTGCGTTGTCGTGCCTTAGCCTTGCCTCGCCTGACCGTGCCTTGCCTTGCGTTACCCTTACCTTGCCTTGCTTTCCCTTCCTTTCATTGCCTTCCGTTACTCTTTGCTTTCCTTCCGTGCATTGCCTAGCCTTGCGTTGTCGTGCCTTAGCCTTGCCTCGCCTGACACTACCTTGTCTTGCGTTACCCTTTCCTTGCCTTGCCGTGCATTGCCTAGCCGTGCGTTGCCGTGCCTTAGCCTTGTTTCCCCTTACCGTGCCGTTCCTTCCGTTACCCTTGCCTTCCCCTGCTTTCCTTTTCCTTCCTTGCCTTCCGTTACTCTTTGCTTGCCTTCCGTTTATTGCCTAGCCTTTCGTTGTCGTGCCTTAGCCTTGCCGCGCCTTACCGTGCCTTGCCTTGCGTTACCCTTTCCTTGCCTTGCCGTGCATTGCCTAGCCTTGCGTTGTCGTGCCTTAGCCTTGCCTCGCCTGACCGTGCCTTGCCTTGCGTTACCCTTTCCTTGCCTTGCCGTGCATTGCCTAGCCGTGCGTTGTCGTGCATCAGCCTTGCCTTGCCTCACCGTGCCTTGCCTTGCGTTACCCTTTCCTTGCCTTGCCCTGCATTGCCTAGCCCTGTGTTGTCGTGCCTTAGCCTTGTTTCCCCTTACCGTGCCGTTCCTTTCGTTACCCTTGCCTTCCCCTGCTTTCCCTTGCCTTCCTTGCCTTCCGTTACTCTTTGCTTGCCTTCCGTGCATTGCCTAGCCTTGCGTTGTCGTGCCTTAGCCTTGCCTCGCCTGACCGTGCCTTGCCTTGAGTTATCCTTTCCTTGCCTTGCCGTGCATTGCCTAGCCGTGCGTTGTCGTGCATTTGCCTTGTCTTGCCTCACCGTGCTTTGCCTTGCGTTACCCTTTCCTTGCCTTGCCGTGCATTCCCTAGCCCTGCATTGTCGTGCCTTAGCTTTGTTTCCCCTTACCGTGCCGTTCCTTTCGTTGCCCTTGCCTTCCCTTGCTTTCCCTTGACTTCCTTGCCTTCCGTTACTCTTTGCTTGCCTTCTGTTCATTGCCTAGCCTTGCGTTGTCGTGCCTTAGCCTTGCCTCGCGTGACCGTGCCTTGCCTTGCGTTATCCTTTCCTTGCCTTGCCGTGCATTGCCTATCCGTGCGTTGTCGTGCATTTGCCTTGCCTTGCCTCACCGTGCCTTGCCTTGCGTTACCCTTTCCTTGCCTGGCCGTGCATTGCCTAGCCGTGCGTTGTCGTGCATTAGCCTTGTCTTGCCTTACCGTGCCTTGCCTTGCGTTACCCTTTCCTTGCCTGGCCGTGCATTGCGTAGCCGTGCGTTGCCGTTCCTTAGCCTTGTTTCCCCTTGCCGTGCCTTGCCTTTTGTTACACTTGCCTTGCCTTGCTTTGCCTTGCCTTCCTTTCCTTCCGTTACTCTTTCCTTGCCTAGCCGTGCACTGCCTAGCCTTGCGTTGTCGTGCATTAGATTTGCCTCCCCACACCGTGCCTTGCCTTGCGTTACCATTTCCTTGCCTTGCCCTGCATTGCCTAGCCCTGTGTTGTCGTGCCTTAGCCTTGCCTCGCGTAACGGTGTCTTGCCTTGCGTTACCCTTTCCTTTCCTTGCCGTGCATTGGCTAGCCCTGCGTTGTCGTGCCTTAGCCTTGTTTCCCCTTACCGTGCCGTTCCTTCCGTTACCCTTGCCTTCCCCTGCTTTCCCTTGCCTTCCTTGCCTTCCGTTACTCTTTGCTTGCCTTCCGTTTATTGCCTAGCCTTGCGTTGTCGTGCCTTAGCCTTGCCGCGCCTTACCGTGCCTTGCCTTGCGTTACCCTTTCCTTGCCTTGCCGTGCATTGCCTAGCCTTGCGTTGTCGTGCCTTAGCCTTGCCTCGCCTGACCGTGCCTTGCCTTGCGTTACCCTTTCCTTGCCTTGCCGTGCATTGCCTAGCCGTGCGTTGTCGTGCATCAGCCTTGCCTTGCCTCACCGTGCCTTGCCTTGCGTTACCCTTTCCTTGCCTTGCCGTGCATTGCCTAGCCGTGGGTTGCCGTGCCTTAGCCTTGTTTCCCCTTGCCGTGCCGTTCCTTCTGTTACCCTTGCCTTGCCTTGCTTTCCCTTGCCTTCCTTGCCTTCCGTTACTCTTTGCTTGCCTTCCGTGCATTGCCTAGCCTTGCGTTGTCGTGCATTCGCCTTCCTCCCCGAACCGTGCCTTGCCTTGCGTTACCCTTTCCTTGCCTTGCCCTGCATTGCCTAGCCCTGTGTTGTCGTGCCTTAGCCTTGTTTCCCCTTACCGTGCCGTTCCTTTCGTTACCCTTGCCTTCCCCTGCTTTCCCTTGCCTTCCTTGCCTTCCGTTACTCTTTGCTTTCCTTCCGTGCATTGCCAAGCCTTGCTTTGTCGTGTCTTAGCCTTGCCTCGCCTGACAGTGCCTTGCCTTGCGTTACCCTTTCCTTGCCTTGCCGTTCATTGCCTAGCCGTGCGTTGCCGTGCCTTAGCCTTGTTTCCCCTTGCTGTGCCGTTCCTTCCGTTACCCTTGCCTTGCCTTGCTTTCCCTTGCCTTCCTTGCCTTCCGTTACTCTTTGCTTGCCTTCCGTGCATTGCCAAGCCTTGCGTTGTCGTGCCTTAGCCTTCCCTCGCGTAACGGTGCCTTGCCTTGCGTTACCCTTTCCTTTCCTTGTCGTGCATTGCCTAGCCCTGCGTTGTCGTGCCTTAGCCTTGTTTCCCCTTACCGTGCCGTTCCTTCCGTTACCCTTGCCTTCCCCTGCTTTCCCTTGCCTTCCTTGCCTTCCGTTACTCTTTGCTTGCCTTACGTTTATTGCCTAGGCTTGCGTTGTCGTGCCTTAGCCTTGCCTCGCCTGACCGTGCCTTGCCTTGCGTTACCCTTTCCTTGCCTTGCCGTGCATTGCCTAGCCGTGCGTTGTCGTGCATCAGCCTTGCCTTGCCTCACCGTGCCTTGCCTTGCGTTACCCTTTCCTTGCCTTGCCGTGCATTGCCTAGCCGTGCGTTGCCGTGCCTTAGCCTTGTTTCCCCTTGCCGTGCCCTTCCTTCTGTTACCCTTGCCTTGCCTTGCTTTCCCTTGCCTTCCTTGCCTTCCGTTACTCTTTGCTTGCCTTCCGTGCATTGCCTAGCCTTGCGTTGTCGTGCATTCGCCTTCCTCCCCGAACCGTGCCTTGCCTTGCGTTACCCTTTCCTTGCCTTGCCCTGCATTGCCTAGCCCTGTGTTGTCGTGCCTTAGCCTTGTTTCCCCTTACCGTGCCGTTCCTTTCGTTACCCTTGCCTTCCCCTGCTTTCCCTTGCCTTCCTTGCCTTCCGTTACTCTTTGCTTGCCTTCCGTGCATTGCCTAGCCTTGCGTTGTCGTGCCTTAGCCTTGCCTCGCCTGACCGTGCCTTGCCTTGAGTTACCCTTTCCTTGCCTTGCCGTGCATTGCCTAGCCGTGCGTTGTCGTGCATTTGCCTTGTCTTGCCTCACCGTGCTTTGCCTTGCGTTACCCTTTCCTTGCCTTGCCGTGCATTGCCTAGCCCTGCTTTGTCCTGCCTTAGCTTTGTTTCCCCTTACCGTGCCGTTCCTTTCGTTGCCCTTGCCTTCCCTTGCTTTCCCTTGCCTTCCTTGCCTTCCGTTACTCTTTGCTTGCCTTCCGTTCATTGCCTAGCCTTGCGTTGTCGTGCCTTAGCCTTGCCTCGCCTGACCGTGCCTTGCCTTGCGTTACCCTTTCCTTGCCTTGCCGTGCATTGCCTAGCCGTGCGTTGTCGTGCATTTGCCTTGCCTTGCCTCACCGTTCCTTGCCTTGCGTTACCCTTTCCTTGCCTGGCCGTGCATTGCCTAGCCGTGCGTTGTCGTGCATTAGCCTTGTCTTGCCTTACCGTGCCTTGCCTTGCGTTACCCTTTCCTTGCCTGGCCGTGCATTGCGTAGCCGTGCGTTGCCGTTCCTTAGCCTTGTTTCCCCTTGCCGTGCCTTGCCTTTTGTTACACTTGCCTTGCCTTGCTTTGCCTTGCCTTCCTTTCCTTCCGTTACTCTTTCCTTGCCTAGCCGTGCACTGCCTAGCCTTGCGTTGTCGTGCATTAGCTTTGCCTCCCCAAACCGTGCCTTGCCTTGCGTTACCATTTCCTTGCCTTGCCCTGCATTGCCTAGCCCTGTGTTGTCGTGCCTTAGTCTTGTTTGCCCTTACCGTGCCGTTCCTTCCGTTACCCTTGCCTTTCCCTGCTTTCCCTAGCCTTCCTTGCCTTCCGTTCCTCTTTGCTTGCCTTCCGTGCATTGCCTAGCCTTGCGTTGTCGTGCCTTAGCCTTGCCTCGCCTGACGGTGCCTTGCCTTGCGTTACCCTTTCCTTGCCTTGCCGTGAATTGCCTAGCCGTGCGTTGTCGTGCATCAGCCTTGCCTTGCCTCACCGTGCCTTGCCTTGCGTTACCCTTACCTTGCCTTGCTTTCCCTTCCTTTCATTGCTTTCCGTTACTCTTTGCTTTCCTTCCGTGCATTGCCTAGCCTTGCGTTGTCGTGCCTTAGCCTTGCCTCGCCTGACAGTGCCTTGCCTTGCGTTACCCTTTCCTTGCCTTGCCGTGCATTGCCTAGCCGTGCGTTGCCGTGCCTTAGCCTTGTTTCCCCTTGGCGTGCCGTTCCTTCCGTTACCCTTGCCTTGCCTTGCTTTCCCTTGCCTTCCTTGGCTTCCGTTACTCTTTGCTTGCCTTCCGTGCATTGCCTAGCCTTGCGTTGTCGTGCCTTAGCCTTGCCTCGCGTAACGGTGCCTTGCCTTGCGTTACCCTTTCCTTTCCTTGCCGTGCATTGGCTAGCCCTGCGTTGTCGTGCCTTAGCCTTGTTTCCCCTTACCGTGCCGTTCCTTCCGTTACCCTTGCCTTCCCCTGCTTTCCCTTGCCTTCCTTGCCTTCCGTTACTCTTTGCTTGCCTTCCGTTTATTGCCTAGCCTTGCGTTGTCGTGCCTTAGCCTTGCCGCGCCTGACCGTGCCTTGCCTTGCGTTACCCTTTCCTTGCCTTGCCGTGCATTGCCTAGCCGTGCGTTGCCGTGCCTTAGCCTTGTTTCCCCTTGCCGTGCCGTTCCTTCTGTTACCCTTGCCTTGCCTTGCTTTCCCTTGCCTTCCTTGCCTTCCGTTACTCTTTGCTTGCCTTCTGTTCATTGCCTAGCCTTGCGTTGTCGTGCCTTAGCCTTGCCTCGCCTGACCGTGCCTTGCCTTGCGTTACCCTTTCCTTGCCTTGCCGTGCATTGCCTATCCGTGCGTTGTCGTGCATTTGCCTTGCCTTGCCTCACCGTGCCTTGCCTTGCGTTACCCTTTCCTTGCCTGGCCGTGCATTGCCTAGCCGTGCGTTGTCGTGCATTAGCCTTGTCTTGCCTTACCGTGCCTTGCCTTGCGTTACCCTTTCCTTGCCTGGCCGTGCATTGCGTAGCCGTGCGTTGCCGTTCCTTAGCCTTGTTTCCCCTTGCCGTGCCTTGCCTTTTGTTACACTTGCCTTGCCTTGCTTTGCCTTGCCTTCCTTTCCTTCCGTTACTCTTTCCTTGCCTAGCCGTGCACTGCCTAGCCTTGCGTTGTCGTGCATTAGCTTTGCCTCCCCACACCGTGCCTTGCCTTGCGTTACCCTTTCCTTGCCTTGCCCTGCATTGCCTAGCCCTGTGTTGTCGTGCCTTAGCCTTGCCTCGCGTAACGGTGCCTTGCCTTGCGTTACCCTTTCCTTTCCTTGCCGTGCATTGGCTAGCCCTGCGTTGTCGTGCCTTAGCCTTGTTTCCCCTTACCGTGCCGTTCCTTCCGTTACCCTTGCCTTCCCCTGCTTTCCCTTGCCTTCCTTGCCTTCCGTTACTCTTTGCTTGCCTTCCGTTTATTGCCTAGCCTTGCGTTGTCGTGCCTTAGCCTTGCCGCGCCTTACCGTGCCTTGCCTTGCGTTACCCTTTCCTTGCCTTGCCGTGCATTGCCTAGCCTTGCGTTGTCGTGCCTTAGCCTTGCCTCGCCTGACCGTGCCTTGCCTTGCGTTACCCTTTCCTTGCCTTGCCGTGCATTGCCTAGCCGTGCGTTGTCGTGCATCAGCCTTGCCTTGCCTCACCGTGCCTTGCCTTGCGTTACCCTTTCCTTGCCTTGCCGTGCATTGCCTAGCCGTGCGTTGCCGTGCCTTAGCCTTGTTTCCCCTTGCCGTGCCGTTCCTTCTGTTACCCTTGCCTTGCCTTGCTTTCCCTTGCCTTCCTTGCCTTCCGTTACTCTTTGCTTGCCTTCCGTGCATTGCCTAGCCTTGCGTTGTCGTGCCTTAGCCTTGCCTCGCCGAACCGTGCCTTGCCTTGCGTTACCCTTTCCTTGCCTTGCCGTGCATTGCCTAGCCCTGCGTTGTCGTGCCTTAGCCTTGTTTCCCCTTACCGTGCCGTTCCTTTCGTTACCCTTGCCTTCCCCTGCTTTCCCTTGCCTTCCTTGCCTTCCGTTACTCTTTGCTTGCCTTCCGTGCATTGCCTAGCCTTGCGTTGTCGTGTCTTAGCCTTGCCTCGCCTGACCGTGCCTTGCCTTGCGTTACCCTTTCCTTGCCTTGCCGTGCATTGCCTAGCCGTGCGTTGCCGTGCCTTAGCCTTGTTTCCCCTTGCCGTGCCGTTCCTTCCGTTACCCTTGCCTTGCCTTGCTTTCCCTTGCCTTCCTTGCCTTCCGTTACTCTTTGCTTGCCTTCCGTGCATTGCCAAGCCTTGCGTTGTCGTGCCTTAGCCTTCCCTCGCGTAACGGTGCCTTGCCTTGCGTTACCCTTTCCTTTCCTTGTCGTGCATTGGCTAGCCCTGCGTTGTCGTGCCTTAGCCTTGTTTCCCCTTACCGTGCCGTTCCTTCCGTTACCCTTGCCTTCCCCTGCTTTCCCTTGCCTTCCTTGCCTTCCGTTACTCTTTGCTTGCCTTCCGTTTATTGCCTAGGCTTGCGTTGTCGTGCCTTAGCCTTGCCTCGCCTGACCGTGCCTTGCCTTGCGTTACCCTTTCCTTGCCTTGCCGTGCATTGCCTAGCCGTGCGTTGTCGTGCATCAGCCTTGCCTTGCCTCACCGTGCCTTGCCTTGCGTTACCCTTTCCTTGCCTTGCCGTGCATTGCCTAGCCGTGCGTTGCCGTGCCTTAGCCTTGTTTCCCCTTGCCGTGCCCTTCCTTCTGTTACCCTTGCCTTGCCTTGCTTTCCCTTGCCTTCCTTGCCTTCCGTTACTCTTTGCTTGCCTTCCGTGCATTGCCTAGCCTTGCGTTGTCGTGCATTCGCCTTCCTCCCCGAACCGTGCCTTGCCTTGCGTTACCCTTTCCTTGCCTTGCCCTGCATTGCCTAGCCCTGTGTTGTCGTGCCTTAGCCTTGTTTCCCCTTACCGTGCCGTTCCTTTCGTTACCCTTGCCTTCCCCTGCTTTCCCTTGCCTTCCTTGCCTTCCGTTACTCTTTGCTTGCCTTCCGTGCATTGCCTAGCCTTGCGTTGTCGTGCCTTAGCCTTGCCTCGCCTGACCGTGCCTTGCCTTGAGTTACCCTTTCCTTGCCTTGCCGTGCATTGCCTAGCCGTGCGTTGTCGTGCATTTGCCTTGTCTTGCCTCACCGTGCTTTGCCTTGCGTTACCCTTTCCTTGCCTTGCCGTGCATTGCCTAGCCCTGCTTTGTCCTGCCTTAGCTTTGTTTCCCCTTACCGTGCCGTTCCTTTCGTTGCCCTTGCCTTCCCTTGCTTTCCCTTGCCTTCCTTGCCTTCCGTTACTCTTTGCTTGCCTTCCGTTCATTGCCTAGCCTTGCGTTGTCGTGCCTTAGCCTTGCCTCGCCTGACCGTGCCTTGCCTTGCGTTACCCTTTCCTTGCCTTGCCGTGCATTGCCTAGCCGTGCGTTGTCGTGCATTTGCCTTGCCTTGCCTCACCGTTCCTTGCCTTGCGTTACCCTTTCCTTGCCTGGCCGTGCATTGCCTAGCCGTGCGTTGTCGTGCATTAGCCTTGTCTTGCCTTACCGTGCCTTGCCTTGCGTTACCCTTTCCTTGCCTGGCCGTGCATTGCGTAGCCGTGCGTTGCCGTTCCTTAGCCTTGTTTCCCCTTGCCGTGCCTTGCCTTTTGTTACACTTGCCTTGCCTTGCTTTGCCTTGCCTTCCTTTCCTTCCGTTACTCTTTCCTTGCCTAGCCGTGCACTGCCTAGCCTTGCGTTGTCGTGCATTAGCTTTGCCTCCCCAAACCGTGCCTTGCCTTGCGTTACCATTTCCTTGCCTTGCCCTGCATTGCCTAGCCCTGTGTTGTCGTGCCTTAGTCTTGTTTGCCCTTACCGTGCCGTTCCTTCCGTTACCCTTGCCTTTCCCTGCTTTCCCTAGCCTTCCTTGCCTTCCGTTCCTCTTTGCTTGCCTTCCGTGCATTGCCTAGCCTTGCGTTGTCGTGCCTTAGCCTTGCCTCGCCTGACGGTGCCTTGCCTTGCGTTACCCTTTCCTTGCCTTGCCGTGAATTGCCTAGCCGTGCGTTGTCGTGCATCAGCCTTGCCTTGCCTCACCGTGCCTTGCCTTGCGTTACCCTTACCTTGCCTTCCTTTCCCTTCCTTTCATTGCTTTCCGTTACTCTTTGCTTTCCTTCCGTGCATTGCCTAGCCTTGCGTTGTCGTGCCTTAGCCTTGCCTCGCCTGACAGTGCCTTGCCTTGCGTTACCCTTTCCTTGCCTTGCCGTGCATTGCCTAGCCGTGCGTTGCCGTGCCTTAGCCTTGTTTCCCCTTGGCGTGCCGTTCCTTCCGTTACCCTTGCCTTGCCTTGCTTTCCCTTGCCTTCCTTGGCTTCCGTTACTCTTTGCTTGCCTTCCGTGCATTGCCTAGCCTTGCGTTGTCGTGCCTTAGCCTTGCCTCGCGTAACGGTGCCTTGCCTTGCGTTACCCTTTCCTTTCCTTGCCGTGCATTGGCTAGCCCTGCGTTGTCGTGCCTTAGCCTTGTTTCCCCTTACCGTGCCGTTCCTTCCGTTACCCTTGCCTTCCCCTGCTTTCCCTTGCCTTCCTTGCCTTCCGTTACTCTTTGCTTGCCTTCCGTTTATTGTCTAGCCTTGCGTTGTCGTGCCTTAGCCTTGCCGCGCCTGACCGTGCCTTGCCTTGCGTTACCCTTTCCTTGCCTTGCCGTGCATTGCCTAGCCGTGCGTTGTCGTGCCTTAGCCTTGTTTCCCTTTGCCGTGCCGTTCCTTCTGTTACCCTTGCCTTGCCTTGCTTTCCCTTGCCTTCCTTGCCTTCCGTTACTCTTTGCTTGCCTTCCGTGCATTGCCTAGCCTTGCGTTGTCGTGCCTTAGCCTTGCCTCGCCTGACCGTGCCTTACATTGAGTTACCCTTTCCTTGCCTTGCCGTGCTTTGCCTAGCCGTGCGTTGTCGTGCATTTGCCTTGTCTTGCCTCACCGTGCTTTGCCTTGCGTTACCCTTTCCTTGCCTTGCCGTGCATTGCCTAGCCCGGCATTGTCGTGCCTTAGCTTTGTTTCCCCTTACCGTGCCGTTCCTTTCGTTGCCCTTGCCTTCCCTTGCTTTCCCTTGCCTTCCTTGCCTTCCGTTACTCTTTGCTTGCCTTCCGTGCATTGCCTAGCCTTGCGTTGTCGTGCCTTAGCCTTGCCTCGCGTAACGGTGCCTTGCCTAGCGTTACCCTTTCCTTTCCTTGCCGTGCATTGGCTAGCCCTGCGTTGTCGTGCCTTAGCCTTGTTTCCCCTTACCGTGCCGTTCCTTCCGTTACCCTTGCCTTCCCCTGCTTTCCCTTGCCTTCCTTGCCTTCCGTTACTCTTTGCTTGCCTTCCGTTTATTGCCTAGCCTTGCGTTGTCGTGCCTTAGCCTTGCCGCGCCTTACCGTGCCTTGCCTTAGGTTACCCTTTCCTTGCCTAGCCGTGCATTGCCTAGCCTTGCGTTGTCGTGCCTTAGCCTTGCCTCGCCTGACCGTGCATTGCCTTGCGTTACCCTTTCCTTGCCTTGCCGTGCATTGCCTAGCCTTGCGTTGTCGTGCCTTAGCCTTGCCTCGCCTGACCGTGCCTTGCCTTGCGTTACCCTTACCTTGCCTTGCTTTCCCTTCCTTTCATTGCCTTCCGTTACTCTTTGCTTTCCTTCCGTGCATTGCCTAGCCTTGCGTTGTCGTGCCTTAGCCTTGCCTCGCCTGACAGTGCCTTGTCTTGCGTTACCCTTTCCTTGCCTTGCCGTGCATTGCCTAGCCGTGCGTTGCCGTGCCTTAGCCTTGTTTCCCCTTACCGTGCCGTTCCTTCCGTTACCCTTGCCTTCCCCTGCTTTCCTTTTCCTTCCTTGCCTTCCGTTACTCTTTGCTTGCCTTCCGTGCATTGCCTAGCCTTGCGTTGTCGTGCCTTAGCCTTGCCTCGCCTGACAGTGCCTTGCCTTGCGTTACCCTTTCCCTGCCTTGCCGTGCATTGCCTAGCCTTGCGTTGTCGTGCCTTAGCCTTGCCTCGCCTGACCGTGCCTTGCCTTGCGTTACCCTTTCCTTGCCTTGCCGTGCATTGCCTAGCCGTTCGTTGCCGTACCTTAGCCTTGCCTTGCCTCTCCGTGCCTTGCCTTGCGTTACCCTTTCCTTGCCTTGCCGTGCATTGCCTAGCCGTGCGTTGCAGTGCCTTAGCCTTGTTTCCCCTTGCCGTGCCGTTCCTTCTGTTACCCTTGCCTTGCCTTGCTTTCCCTTGCCTTCCTTGCCTTCCGTTACTCTTTGCTTGCCTTCCGTGCATTGCCTAGCCTTGCGTTGTCGTGCCTTAGCCTTGCCTCGCGTAACGGTGTCTTGCCTTGCGTTACCCTTTCCTTTCCTTGCCGTGCATTGGCTAGCCCTGCGTTGTCGTGCCTTAGCCTTGTTTCCCCTTACCGTGCCGTTCCTTCCGTTAACCTTGCCTTCCCCTGCTTTCCCTTGCCTTCCTTGCCTTCCGTTACTCTTTGCTTGCCTTCCGTTTATTGCCTAGCCTTGCGTTGTCGTGCCTTAGCCTTGCCGCGCCTTACCGTGCCTTGCCTTGCGTTACCCTTTCCTTGCCTTGCCGTGCATTGCCTAGCCTTGCGTTGTCGTGCCTTAGCCTTGCCTCGCCTGACCGTGCCTTGCCTTGCGTTACCCTTTCCTTGCCTTGCCGTGCATTGCCTAGCCGTGCGTTGTCGTGCATCAGCCTTGCCTTGCCTCACCGTGCCTTGCCTTGCGTTACCCTTTCCTTGCCTTGCCGTGCATTGCCTAGCCGTGCGTTGCCGTGCCTTAGCCTTGTTTCCCCTTGCCGTGCCGTTCCTTCTGTTACCCTTGCCTTGCCTTGCTTTCCCTTGCCTTCCTTGCCTTCCGTTACTCTTTGCTTGCCTTCCGTGCATTGCCTAGCCTTGCGTTGTCGTGCATTCGCCTTCCTCCCCGAACCGTGCCTTGCCTTGCGTTACCCTTTCCTTGCCTTGCCCTGCATTGCCTAGCCCTGTGTTGTCGTGCCTTAGCCTTGTTTCCCCTTACCGTGTCGTTCCTTTCGTTACCCTTGCCTTCCCCTGCTTTCCCTTGCCTTCCTTGCCTTCCGTTACTCTTTGCTTGCCTTCCGTGCATTGCCTAGCCTTGCGTTGTCGTGCCTTAGCCTTGCCTCGCCTGACCGTGCCTTGCCTTGAGTTACCCTTTCCTTGCCTTGCCGTGCATTGCCTAGCCGTGCGTTGTCGTGCATTTGCCTTGTCTTGCCTCACCGTGCTTTGCCTTGCGTTACCCTTTCCTTGCCTTGCCGTGCATTGCCTAGCCGTGCGTTGCCGTGCCTTAGCCTTGTTTCCCCTTACCGTGCCGTTCCTTCCGTTACCCTTGCCTTCCCCTGCTTTCCTTTTCCTTCCTTGCCTTCCGTTACTCTTTGCTTGCCTTCCGTTTATTGCCTAGCCTTGCGTTGTCGTGCCTTAGCCTTGCCGCGCCTTACCGTGCCTTGCCTTGCGTTACCCTTTCCTTGCCTTGCCGTGCATTGCCTAGCCTTGCGTTGTCGTGCCTTAGCCTTGCCTCGCGTAACGGTGCCTTGCCTTGCGTTACCCTTTCCTTTCCTTGCCGTGCATTGGCTAGCCCTGCGTTGTCGTGCCTTAGCCTTGTTTCCCCTTACCGTGCCGTTCCTTCCGTTACCCTTGCCTTCCCCTGTTTTCCCTTGCCTTCCTTGCCTTCCGTTTCTCTTTGCTTGCCTTCCGTTTATTGCCTAGCCTTGCGTTGTCGTGCCTTAGCCTTGCCGCGCCTTACCGTGCCTTGCCTTGGGTTACCCTTTCCTTGCCTAGCCGTGCATTGCCTAGCCTTGCGTTGTCGTGCCTTAGCCTTGCCTCGCCTGACCGTGCATTGCCATGCGTTACCCTTTCCTTGCCTTGCCGTGCATTGCCTAGCCGTGCGTTGTCGTGCATCAGCCTTGCCTTGCCTCACCGTGCCTTGCCTTGCGTTACCCTTTCCTTGCCTTGCCCTGCATTGCCTAGCCCTGTGTTGCCGTGCCTTAGTCTTGTTTGCCCTTACCGTGCCGTTCCTTCCGTTACCCTTGCCTTTCCCTGCTTTCCCTAGCCTTCCTTGCCTTCCGTTCCTCTTTGCTTGCCTTCCGTGCATTGCCTAGCCTTGCGTTGTCGTGCCTTAGCCTTGCCTCGCCTGACCGTTCCTTGCCTTGCGTTACCCTTACCTTGCCTTGCTTTCCCTTCCTTTCCTTGCCTTCCGTTACTCTTTGCTTTCCTTCCGTGCATTGCCTAGCCTTGCGTTGTCGTGCCTTAGCCTTGCCTCGCCTGACACTACCTTGTCTTGCGTTACCCTTTCCTTGCCTTGCCGTGCATTGCCTAGCCGTGCGTTGCCGTGCCTTAGCCTTGTTTCCCCTTACCGTGCCGTTCCTTCCGTTACCCTTGCCTTCCCCTGCTTTCCTTTTCCTTCCTTGCCTTCCGTTACTCTTTGCTTGCCTTCCGTTTATTGCCTAGCCTTTCGTTGTCGTGCCTTAGCCTTGCCGCGCCTTACCGTGCCTTGCCTTGCGTTACCCTTTCCTTGCCTTGCCGTGCATTGCCTAGCCTTGCGTTGTCGTGCCTTAGCCTTGCCTCGCCTGACCGTGCCTTGCCTTGCGTTACCCTTTCCTTGCCTTGCCGTGCATTGCCTAGCCGTGCGTTGCCGTGCCTTAGCCTTGTTTCCCCTTCCGTGCCGTTCCTTCTGTTACCCTTGCCTTGCCTTGCTTTCCCTTGCCTTCCTTGGCTTCCGTTACTCTTTGCTTGCCTTCCGTGCATTGCCTAGCCTTGCGTTGTCGTGCATTCGCGTTCCTCCCCAAACCGTGCCTTGATTTGCGTTACCCTTTCCTTGCCTTGCCCTGCATTGCCTAGCCCTGTGTTGTCGTGCTTTAGCCTTGTTTCCCCTTACCGTGCCGTTCCTTTCGTTACCCTTGCCTTCCCCTGCTTTCCCTTGCCCTCCTTGCCTTCCGTTACTCTTTGCTTGCCTTCCGTGCATTGCCTAGCCTTGCGTTGTCGTGCCTTAGCCTTGCCTCGCCTGACCGTGCCTTGCCTTGAGTTACCCTTTCCTTGCCTTGCCGTGCATTGCCTAGCCGTGCGTTGTCGTGCATTTGCCTTGTCTTGCCTCACCGTGCTTTGCCTTGCGTTACCCTTTCCTTGCCTTGCCGTGCATTGCCTAGCCCTGCTTTGTCCTGCCTTAGCTTTGTTTCCCCTTACCGTGCCCTTCCTTTCGTTGCCCTTGCCTTCCGTTGCTTTCCCTTGCCTTCCTTGCCTTCCGTTACTCTTTGCTTGCCTTCCGTTCATTGCCTAGCCTTGCGTTGTCGTGCCTTAGCCTTGCCTCGCCTGACCGTGCCTTGCCTTGCGTTACCCTTTCCTTGCCTTGCCGTGCATTGCCTACCCGTGCGTTGTCGTGCATTTGCCTTGCCTTGCCTCACCGTGCCTTGCCTTGCGTTACCCTTTCCTTGCCTGGCCGTGCATTGCCTAGCCGTGCGTTGTCGTGCATTAGCCTTGTCTTGCCTTACCGTGCCTTGCCTTGCGTTACCCTTTCCTTGCCTGGCCGTGCATTGCGTAGCCGTGCGTTGCCGTTCCTTAGCCTTGTTTCCCCTTGCCGTGCCTTGCCTTTTGTTACACTTGCCTTGCCTTGCTTTGCCTTGCCTTCCTTTCCTTCCGTTACTCTTTCCTTGCCTAGCCGTGCACTGCCTAGCCTTGCGTTGTCGTGCATTAGCTTTGCCTCCCCAAACCGTGCCTTGCCTTGCGTTACCATTTCCTTGCCTTGCCCTGCATTGCCTAGCCCTGTGTTGTCGTGCCTTAGTCTTGTTTGCCCTTACCGTGCCGTTGCTTCCGTTACCTTTGCCTTTCCCTGCTTTCCCTAGCCTTCCTTGCCTTCCGTTCCTCTTTGCTTGCCTTCCGTGCATTGCCTAGCCTTGCGTTGTCGTGCCTTAGCCTTGCCTCGCCTGACCGTGCCTTGCCTTGCGTTACCCTTTCCTTGCCTTGCCGTGAATTGCCTAGCCGTGCGTTGTCGTGCATCAGCCTTGCCTTGCCTCACCGTGCCTTGCCTTGCGTTACCCTTACCTTGCCTTGCTTTCCCTTCCTTTCATTGCTTTCCGTTAGTCTTTGCTTTCCTTCCGTGCATTGCCTAGCCTTGCGTTGTCGTGCCTTAGCCTTGCCTCGCCTGACAGTGCCTTGCCTTGCGTTACCCTTTCCTTGCCTTGCCGTGCATTGCCTAGCCGTGCGTTGCCGTGCCGTAGCCTTGTTTCCCCTTGCCGTGCCGTTCCTTCCGTTACCCTTGCCTTGCCTTGCTTTCCCTTGCCTTCCTTGCCTTCCGTTACTCTTTGCTTGCCTTCCGTGCATTGCCTAGCCTTGCGTTGTCGTGCCTTACCCTTGCCTCGAGTAACGGTGCCTTGCCTTGCGTTACCCTTTCCTTTCCTTGCCGTGCATTGGCTAGCCCTGCGTTGTCGTGCCTTAGCCTTGTTTCCCCTTACCGTGCCGTTCCTTCCGTTACCCTTGCCTTCCCCTGCTTTCCCTTGCCTTCCTTGCCTTCCGTTACTCTTTGCTTGCCCTCCGTTTATTGCCTAGCCTTGCGTTGTCGTGCCTTAGCCTTGCCGCGCCTTACCGTGCCTTGCCTTGGGTTACCCTTTCCTTGCCTTGCCGTGCATTGCCTAGCCTTGAGTTGTCGTGCCTTAGCCTTGCCTCGCCTGACCGTGCCTTGCCTTGCGTTACCCTTTCCTTGCCTTGCCGTGCATTGCCTAGCCGTGCGTTGTCGTGCATCAGCCTTGCCCTACCTCACCGTGCCTTGCCTTGCGTTACCCTTTCCTTGCCTTGCCGTGCATTGCCTAGCCCTGTGTTGTCGTGCCTTAGCCTTGTTTCCCCTTACCGTGCCGTTCCTTTCGTTACCCTTGCCTTCCCCTGCTTTCCCTTGCCTTCCTTGCCTTCCGTTACTCTTTGCTTGCCTTCCGTGCATTGCCTAGCCTTGCGTTGTCGTGCCTTATCCTTGCCTCGCTTGACCGTGCCTTGCCTTGAGTTACCCATTCCTTGCCTTGCCGTGCATTGCCTAGCCTTGCGTTGTCGTGCATTTGCCTTGTCTTGCCTCACCGTGCTTTGCCTTGCGTTACCCTTTCCTTGCCTTGCCGTGCATTGCCTAGCCCTGCATTGTCGTGCCTTAGCTTTGTTTCCCCTTACCGTGCCGTTCCTTTCGTTGCCCTTGCCTTCCCTTGCTTTCCCTTGCCTTCCTTGCCTTCCGTTACTCTTTGCTTGCCTTCCGTTCATTGCCTAGCCTTGCGTTGTCGTGCCTTAGCCTTGCCTCGCCTGACCGTGCCTTGCCTTGCGTTACCCTTTCCTTGCCTTGCCGTGCATTGCCTATCCGTGCGTTGTCGTGCATTTGCCTTGCCTTGCCTCACCGTGCCTTGCCTTGCGTTACCCTTTCCTTGCCTGGCCGTGCATTGCCTAGCCGTGCGTTGTCGTGCATTAGCCTTGTCTTGCCTTACCGTGCCTTGCCTTGCGTTACCCTTTCCTTGCCTGGCCGTGCATTGCGTAGCCGTGCGTTGCCGTTCCTTAGCCTTGTTTCCCCTTGCCGTGCCTTGCCTTTTGTTACACTTGCCTTGCCTTGCTTTGCCTTGCCTTCCTTTCCTTCCGTTACTCTTTCCTTGCCTAGCCGTGCACTGCCTAGCCTTGCGTTGTCGTGCATTAGCTTTGCCTCCCCAAACCGTGCCTTGCCTTGCGTTACCATTTCCTTGCCTTGCCCTGCATTGCCTAGCCCTGTGTTGTCGTGCCTTAGTCTTGTTTGCCCTTACCGTGCAGTTCCTTCCGTTACCCTTGCCTTTCCCTGCTTTCCCTAGCCTTCCTTGCCTTCCGTTCCTCTTTGCTTGCCTTCCGTGCATTGCCTAGCCTTGCGTTGTCGTGCCTTAGCCTTGCCTCGCCTGACCGTGCCTTGCCTTGCGTTACCCTTACCTTGCCTTGCTTTCCCTTCCTTTCATTGCCTTCCGTTACTCTTTGCTTTCCTTCCGTGCATTGCCTAGCCTTGCGTTGTCGTGCCTTAGCCTTGCCTCGCCTGACACTACCTTGTCTTGCGTTACCCTTTCCTTGCCTTGCCGTGCATTGCCTAGCCGTGCGTTGCCGTGCCTTAGCCTTGTTTCCCCTTACCGTGCCGTTCCTTCCGTTACCCTTGCCTTCCCCTGCTTTCCTTTTCCTTCCTTGCCTTCCGTTACTCTTTGCTTGCCTTCCGTTTATTGCCTAGCCTTTCGTTGTCGTGCCTTAGCCTTGCCGCGCCTTACCGTGCCTTGCCTTGCGTTACCCTTTCCTTGCCTTGCCGTGCATTGCCTAGCCTTGCGTTGTCGTGCCTTAGCCTTGCCTCGCCTGACCGTGCCTTGCCTTGCGTTACCCTTTCCTTGCCTTGCCGTGCATTGCCTAGCCGTGCGTTGCCGTGCCTTAGCCTTGTTTCCCCTTCCGTGCCGTTCCTTCTGTTACCCTTGCCTTGCCTTGCTTTCCCTTGCCTTCCTTGGCTTCCGTTACTCTTTGCTTGCCTTCCGTGCATTGCCTAGCCTTGCGTTGTCGTGCATTCGCGTTCCTCCCCAAACCGTGCCTTGATTTGCGTTACCCTTTCCTTGCCTTGCCCTGCATTGCCTAGCCCTGTGTTGTCGTGCTTTAGCCTTGTTTCCCCTTACCGTGCCGTTCCTTTCGTTACCCTTGCCTTCCCCTGCTTTCCCTTGCCCTCCTTGCCTTCCGTTACTCTTTGCTTGCCTTCCGTGCATTGCCTAGCCTTGCGTTGTCGTGCCTTAGCCTTGCCTCGCCTGACCGTGCCTTGCCTTGAGTTACCCTTTCCTTGCCTTGCCGTGCATTGCCTAGCCGTGCGTTGTCGTGCATTTGCCTTGTCTTGCCTCACCGTGCTTTGCCTTGCGTTACCCTTTCCTTGCCTTGCCGTGCATTGCCTAGCCCTGCTTTGTCCTGCCTTAGCTTTGTTTCCCCTTACCGTGCCGTTCCTTTCGTTGCCCTTGCCTTCCCTTGCTTTCCCTTGCCTTCCTTGCGTTACCCTTTCCTTGCCTTGCCGTGCATTGCCTAGCCTTGCGTTGTCGTGCCTTAGCCTTGCCTCGCCTGACCGTGCCTTGCCTTGCGTTACCCTTTCCTTGCCTTGCCGTGCATTGCCTAGCCGTGCGTTGTCGTGCATTTGCCTTGCCTTGCCTCACCGTGCCTTGCCTTGCGTTACCCTTTCCTTGCCTTGCCGTGCATTGCCTAGCCGTGCGTTGTCGTGCATCAGCCTTGCCCTACCTCACCGTGCCTTGCCTTGCGTTACCCTTTCCTTGCCTTGCCGTGCATTGCCTAGCCCTGTGTTGTCGTGCCTTAGCCTTGTTTCCCCTTACCGTGCCGTTCCTTTCGTTACCCTTGCCTTCCCCTGCTTTCCCTTGCCTTCCTTGCCTTCCGTTACTCTTTGCTTGCCTTCCGTGCATTGCCTAGCCTTGCGTTGTCGTGCCTTATCCTTGCCTCGCTTGACCGTGCCTTGCCTTGAGTTACCCATTCCTTGCCTTGCCGTGCATTGCCTAGCCTTGCGTTGTCGTGCATTTGCCTTGTCTTGCCTCACCGTGCTTTGCCTTGCGTTACCCTTTCCTTGCCTTGCCGTGCATTGCCTAGCCCTGCATTGTCGTGCCTTAGCTTTGTTTCCCCTTACCGTGCCGTTCCTTTCGTTGCCCTTGCCTTCCCTTGCTTTCCCTTGCCTTCCTTGCCTTCCGTTACTCTTTGCTTGCCTTCCGTTCATTGCCTAGCCTTGCGTTGTCGTGCCTTAGCCTTGCCTCGCCTGACCGTGCCTTGCCTTGCGTTACCCTTTCCTTGCCTTGCCGTGCATTGCCTATCCGTGCGTTGTCGTGCATTTGCCTTGCCTTGCCTCACCGTGCCTTGCCTTGCGTTACCCTTTCCTTGCCTGGCCGTGCATTGCCTAGCCGTGCGTTGTCGTGCATTAGCCTTGTCTTGCCTTACCGTGCCTTGCCTTGCGTTACCCTTTCCTTGCCTGGCCGTGCATTGCGTAGCCGTGCGTTGCCGTTCCTTAGC
The DNA here is from genome assembly GCF_037893015.1 of Macrotis lagotis. Lineage (NCBI taxonomy): Eukaryota > Metazoa > Chordata > Mammalia > Peramelemorphia > Peramelidae > Macrotis > Macrotis lagotis. The sequence continues at coordinate 28,365 of NW_027422195.1, read as the reverse complement.
CTTGTTTCCCCTTGCCGTGCCTTGCCTTTTGTTACACTTGCCTTGCCTTGCTTTGCCTTGCCTTCCTTTCCTTCCGTTACTCTTTCCTTGCATAGCCGTGCACTGCCTAGCCTTGCGTTGTCGTGCATTAGCTTTGCCTCCCCAAACCGTGCCTTGCCTTGCGTTACCATTTCCTTGCCTTGCCCTGCATTGCCTAGCCCTGTGTTGTCGTGCCTTAGTCTTGTTTGCCCTTACCGTGCAGTTCCTTCCGTTACCCTTGCCTTTCCCTGCTTTCCCTAGCCTTCCTTGCCTTCCGTTCCTCTTTGCTTGCCTTCCGTGCATTGCCTAGCCTTGCGTTGTCGTGCCTTAGCCTTGCCTCGCCTGACCGTGCCTTGCCTTGCGTTACCCTTACCTTGCCTTGCTTTCCCTTCCTTTCATTGCCTTCCGTTACTCTTTGCTTTCCTTCCGTGCATTGCCTAGCCTTGCGTTGTCGTGCCTTAGCCTTGCCTCGCCTGACACTACCTTGTCTTGCGTTACCCTTTCCTTGCCTTGCCGTGCATTGCCTAGCCGTGCGTTGCCGTGCCTTAGCCTTGTTTCCCCTTACCGTGCCGTTCCTTCCGTTACCCTTGCCTTCCCCTGCTTTCCTTTTCCTTCCTTGCCTTCCGTTACTCTTTGCTTGCCTTCCGTTTATTGCCTAGCCTTTCGTTGTCGTGCCTTAGCCTTGCCGCGCCTTACCGTGCCTTGCCTTGCGTTACCCTTTCCTTGCCTTGCCGTGCATTGCCTAGCCTTGCGTTGTCGTGCCTTAGCCTTGCCTCGCCTGACCGTGCCTTGCCTTGCGTTACCCTTTCCTTGCCTTGCCGTGCATTGCCTAGCCGTGCGTTGCCGTGCCTTAGCCTTGTTTCCCCTTCCGTGCCGTTCCTTCTGTTACCCTTGCCTTGCCTTGCTTTCCCTTGCCTTCCTTGGCTTCCGTTACTCTTTGCTTGCCTTCCGTGCATTGCCTAGCCTTGCGTTGTCGTGCATTCGCGTTCCTCCCCAAACCGTGCCTTGATTTGCGTTACCCTTTCCTTGCCTTGCCCTGCATTGCCTAGCCCTGTGTTGTCGTGCTTTAGCCTTGTTTCCCCTTACCGTGCCGTTCCTTTCGTTACCCTTGCCTTCCCCTGCTTTCCCTTGCCCTCCTTGCCTTCCGTTACTCTTTGCTTGCCTTCCGTGCATTGCCTAGCCTTGCGTTGTCGTGCCTTAGCCTTGCCTCGCCTGACCGTGCCTTGCCTTGAGTTACCCTTTCCTTGCCTTGCCGTGCATTGCCTAGCCGTGCGTTGTCGTGCATTTGCCTTGTCTTGCCTCACCGTGCTTTGCCTTGCGTTACCCTTTCCTTGCCTTGCCGTGCATTGCCTAGCCCTGCTTTGTCCTGCCTTAGCTTTGTTTCCCCTTACCGTGCCGTTCCTTTCGTTGCCCTTGCCTTCCGTTGCTTTCCCTTGCCTTCCTTGCCTTCCGTTACTCTTTGCTTGCCTTCCGTTCATTGCCTAGCCTTGCGTTGTCGTGCCTTAGCCTTGCCTCGCCTGACCGTGCCTTGCCTTGCGTTACCCTTTCCTTGCCTTGCCGTGCATTGCCTACCCGTGCGTTGTCGTGCATTTGCCTTGCCTTGCCTCACCGTGCCTTGCCTTGCGTTACCCTTTCCTTGCCTGGCCGTGCATTGCCTAGCCGTGCGTTGTCGTGCATTAGCCTTGTCTTGCCTTACCGTGCCTTGCCTTGCGTTACCCTTTCCTTGCCTGGCCGTGCATTGCGTAGCCGTGCGTTGCCGTTCCTTAGCCTTGTTTCCCCTTGCCGTGCCTTGCCTTTTGTTACACTTGCCTTGCCTTGCTTTGCCTTGCCTTCCTTTCCTTCCGTTACTCTTTCCTTGCCTAGCCGTGCACTGCCTAGCCTTGCGTTGTCGTGCATTAGCTTTGCCTCCCCAAACCGTGCCTTGCCTTGCGTTACCATTTCCTTGCCTTGCCCTGCATTGCCTAGCCCTGTGTTGTCGTGCCTTAGTCTTGTTTGCCCTTACCGTGCCGTTGCTTCCGTTACCTTTGCCTTTCCCTGCTTTCCCTAGCCTTCCTTGCCTTCCGTTCCTCTTTGCTTGCCTTCCGTGCATTGCCTAGCCTTGCGTTGTCGTGCCTTAGCCTTGCCTCGCCTGACCGTGCCTTGCCTTGCGTTACCCTTTCCTTGCCTTGCCGTGAATTGCCTAGCCGTGCGTTGTCGTGCATCAGCCTTGCCTTGCCTCACCGTGCCTTGCCTTGCGTTACCCTTACCTTGCCTTGCTTTCCCTTCCTTTCATTGCTTTCCGTTAGTCTTTGCTTTCCTTCCGTGCATTGCCTAGCCTTGCGTTGTCGTGCCTTAGCCTTGCCTCGCCTGACAGTGCCTTGCCTTGCGTTACCCTTTCCTTGCCTTGCCGTGCATTGCCTAGCCGTGCGTTGCCGTGCCGTAGCCTTGTTTCCCCTTGCCGTGCCGTTCCTTCCGTTACCCTTGCCTTGCCTTGCTTTCCCTTGCCTTCCTTGCCTTCCGTTACTCTTTGCTTGCCTTCCGTGCATTGCCTAGCCTTGCGTTGTCGTGCCTTACCCTTGCCTCGAGTAACGGTGCCTTGCCTTGCGTTACCCTTTCCTTTCCTTGCCGTGCATTGGCTAGCCCTGCGTTGTCGTGCCTTAGCCTTGTTTCCCCTTACCGTGCCGTTCCTTCCGTTACCCTTGCCTTCCCCTGCTTTCCCTTGCCTTCCTTGCCTTCCGTTACTCTTTGCTTGCCCTCCGTTTATTGCCTAGCCTTGCGTTGTCGTGCCTTAGCCTTGCCGCGCCTTACCGTGCCTTGCCTTGGGTTACCCTTTCCTTGCCTTGCCGTGCATTGCCTAGCCTTGAGTTGTCGTGCCTTAGCCTTGCCTCGCCTGACCGTGCCTTGCCTTGCGTTACCCTTTCCTTGCCTTGCCGTGCATTGCCTAGCCGTGCGTTGTCGTGCATCAGCCTTGCCCTACCTCACCGTGCCTTGCCTTGCGTTACCCTTTCCTTGCCTTGCCGTGCATTGCCTAGCCCTGTGTTGTCGTGCCTTAGCCTTGTTTCCCCTTACCGTGCCGTTCCTTTCGTTACCCTTGCCTTCCCCTGCTTTCCCTTGCCTTCCTTGCCTTCCGTTACTCTTTGCTTGCCTTCCGTGCATTGCCTAGCCTTGCGTTGTCGTGCCTTATCCTTGCCTCGCTTGACCGTGCCTTGCCTTGAGTTACCCATTCCTTGCCTTGCCGTGCATTGCCTAGCCTTGCGTTGTCGTGCATTTGCCTTGTCTTGCCTCACCGTGCTTTGCCTTGCGTTACCCTTTCCTTGCCTTGCCGTGCATTGCCTAGCCCTGCATTGTCGTGCCTTAGCTTTGTTTCCCCTTACCGTGCCGTTCCTTTCGTTGCCCTTGCCTTCCCTTGCTTTCCCTTGCCTTCCTTGCCTTCCGTTACTCTTTGCTTGCCTTCCGTTCATTGCCTAGCCTTGCGTTGTCGTGCCTTAGCCTTGCCTCGCCTGACCGTGCCTTGCCTTGCGTTACCCTTTCCTTGCCTTGCCGTGCATTGCCTATCCGTGCGTTGTCGTGCATTTGCCTTGCCTTGCCTCACCGTGCCTTGCCTTGCGTTACCCTTTCCTTGCCTGGCCGTGCATTGCCTAGCCGTGCGTTGTCGTGCATTAGCCTTGTCTTGCCTTACCGTGCCTTGCCTTGCGTTACCCTTTCCTTGCCTGGCCGTGCATTGCGTAGCCGTGCGTTGCCGTTCCTTAGCCTTGTTTCCCCTTGCCGTGCCTTGCCTTTTGTTACACTTGCCTTGCCTTGCTTTGCCTTGCCTTCCTTTCCTTCCGTTACTCTTTCCTTGCCTAGCCGTGCACTGCCTAGCCTTGCGTTGTCGTGCATTAGCTTTGCCTCCCCAAACCGTGCCTTGCCTTGCGTTACCATTTCCTTGCCTTGCCCTGCATTGCCTAGCCCTGTGTTGTCGTGCCTTAGTCTTGTTTGCCCTTACCGTGCAGTTCCTTCAGTTACCCTTGCCTTTCCCTGCTTTCCCTAGCCTTCCTTGCCTTCCGTTCCTCTTTGCTTGCCTTCCGTGCATTGCCTAGCCTTGCGTTGTCGTGCCTTAGCCTTCCCTCGCCTGACCGTGCCTTGCCTTGCATTACCCTTTCCTTGCCTTGCCGTGAATTGCCTAGCCGTGCGTTGTCGTGCATTAGCCTTGTCTTGCCTTACCGTGCCTTGCCTTGCGTTACCCTTACCGTGCTTTGCTTTCCCTTACTTTCATTTCCTTCCGTTACTCTTTGCTTTCCTTCCGTGCATTGCCAAGCCTTGCGTTGTCGTGTCTTAGCCTTGCCTCGCCTGACAGTGCCTTGCCTTGTGTTACCCTTTCCTTGCCTTGCCGTTCATTGCCTAGCCGTGCGTTGCCGTGCCTTAGCCTTGTTTCCCCTTGCTGTGCCGTTCCTTCCGTTACCCTTGCCTTGCCTTGCTTTCCCTTGCCTTCCTTGCCTTCCGTTACTCTTTGCTTGCCTTCCGTGCATTGCCTAGCCTTGCGTTGTCGTGCATCAGCCTTGCCTTGCCTCACCGTGCCTTGCTTTGCGTTACCCTTTCATTGCCTTGCCGTGCATTGCCTAGCCGTGCGTTGCCGTGCCTTAGCCTTGTTTCCCCTTGCCGTGCCGTTCCTTCTGTTACCCTTGCCTTGCCTTGCTTTCCCTTGCCTTCCTTGCCTTCCGTTACTCTTTGCTTGCCTTCCGTGCATTGCCTAGCCTTGCGTTGTCGTGCCTTAGCCTTGCCTCGCGTAACGGTGCCTTGCCTTGCGTTACCCTTTCCTTTCCTTGCCGTGCATTGGCTAGCCCTGCGTTGGCGTGCCTTAGCCTTGTTTCCCCTTACCGTGCCGTTCCTTCCGTTACCCTTGCCTTCCCCTGCTTTCCCTTGCCTTCCTTGCCTTCCGTTACTCTTTGCTTGCCTTCCGTTTATTGCCTAGCCTTGCGTTGTCGTGCCTTAGCCTTGCCGCGCCTGACCGTGCCTTGCCTTGCGTTACCCTTTCCTTGCCTTGCCGTGCCTTGCCTAGCCTTGCGTTGTCGTGCCTTAGCCTTATCTCGCCTGACCGTGCCTTCCCTTGCTTTACCCTTTCCTTAGCTTGCCGTGCATTGCCTAACCGTGCGTTGCTTGCCGTGCCTTCCCTTGCTTTACCCTTTCCTTGCCTTGCCGTGCATTGCCTAACCGTGCGTTGTCGTGCCTTAGCCTTGTTTCCTCTTGCCGTGTCTTCCTTCCGTTACCCTTGCCTTCCCTCGCTTTCCCTTGCCTTCCTTGCATTCCGTTACACTTTTCTTGCCTTCCGTGCATTGCCTAGCCTTGCGTTGTCGTGCATTCGCCTTCCTCCCCGAACCGTGCCTTCCCTTGCGTTACCCTTTCCTTGCCTTGCCCTGCCTTGCCTAGCCGTGCATTGTGGTGCCTTAGCCTTGTTTCCCCTTGCCGTGCCGTTCCTTCGGTTACCCTTGCCTTCCCTTGCTTTCCCTTGCCTTCCTTGCCTTCCGTTACTCTTTGCTTGCCTTCCGTGCATTGCCTAGCCTTGCGGTGTCGTGCCTTAGCCTTGCCTCGCCTGACCGTGCCTTGCCTTGAGTTACCCTTTCCTTGCCTTGCCGTGCATTGCCTAGCCGTGCGTTGTCGTGCATTTGCCTTGTCTTGCCTCACCGTGCTTTGCCTTGCGTTACCCTTTCCTTGCCTTGCCGTGCATTGCCTAGCCCTGCAATGTCGTGCCTTAGCTTTGTTTCCCCTTACCGTGCCGTTCCTTTCGTTGCCCTTGCCTTCCCTTGCTTTCCCTTGCCTTCCTTGCCTTCCGTTACTCTTTGCTTGCCTTCCGTTCATTGCCTAGCCTTGCGTTGTCGTGCCTTAGACTTGCCTCGCCTGACCGTGCCTTGCCTTGCGTTACCCTTTCCTTGCCTTGCCGTGCATTGCCTAGCCGTGCGTTGTCGTGCATTTGCCTTGCCTTGCCTCACCGTGCCTTGCCTTGCGTTACCCTTTCCTTGCCTGGCCGTGCATTGCCTAGCCGTGCGTTGTCGTGCATTAGCCTTGTCTTGCCTTACCGTGCCTTGCCTTGCGTTACCCTTTCCTTGCCTGGCCGTGCATTGCCTAGCCGTGCGTTGCCGTGCCTTAGCCTTGTTTCCCCTTGCCGTGCCGTTCCTTCCGGTACCCTTGCCTTGCCTTGCTTTCCCTTGCCTTCCTTGCCTTCCGTTACTCTTTGCTTGCCTTCCGTGCATTGCCTAGCCTTTCGTTGTCGTGCCTTAGCCTTGCCTCGCGTAACGGTGCCTTGCCTTGCGTTACCCTTTCTTTTCCTTGCCGTGCATTGGCTAGCCCTGCGTTGTCGTGCCTTAGCCTTGTTTCCCCTTACCGTGCCGTTCCTTCCGTTACCCTTGCCTTCCCCTGCTTTCCCTTGCCTTCCTTGCCTTCCGTTACTCTTTGCTTGCCTTCCGTTTATTGCCTAGCCCTGCGTTGTCGTGCCTTAGCCTTGTTTCCCCTTACCGTGCCGTTCCTTCCGTTACCCTTGCCTTCCCCTGCTTTCCCTTGCCTTCCTTGCCTTCCGTTACTCTTTGCTTGCCTTCCGTTCATTGCCTAGCCTTGCGTTGTCGTGCCTTAGCCTTGCCTCGCCTGACCGTGCCTTGCCTTGCGTTACCCTTTCCTTGCCTTGCCGTGCATTGCCTAGCCGTGCGTTGTCGTGCATTTGCCTTGCCTTGCCTCACCGTGCCTTGCCTTGCGTTACCCTTTCCTTGCCTGGCCGTGCATTGCCTAGCCGTGCGTTGTCGTGCATTAGCCTTGTCTTGCCTTACCGTGCCTTGCCTTGCGTTACCCTTTCCTTGCCTGGCCGTGCATTGCGTAGCCGTGCGTTGCCGTTCCTTAGCCTTGTTTCCCCTTGCCGTGCCTTGCCTTTTGTTACACTTGCCTTGCCTTGCTTTGCCTTGCCTTCCTTTCCTTCCGTTACTCTTTCCTTGCCTAGCCGTGCACTGCCTAGCCTTGCGTTGTCGTGCATTAGCTTTGCCTCCCCAAACCGTGCCTTGCCTTGCGTTACCATTTCCTTGCCTTGCCCTGCATTGCCTAGCCCTGTGTTGTCGTGCCTTAGTCTTGTTTGCCCTTACCGTGCCGTTGCTTCCGTTACCTTTGCCTTTCCCTGCTTTCCCTAGCCTTCCTTGCCTTCCGTTCCTCTTTGCTTGCCTTCCGTGCATTGCCTAGCCTTGCGTTGTCGTGCCTTAGCCTTGCCTCGCCTGACCGTGCCTTGCCTTGCGTTACCCTTTCCTTGCCTTGCCGTGAATTGCCTAGCCGTGCGTTGTCGTGCATCAGCCTTGCCTTGCCTCACCGTGCCTTGCCTTGCGTTACCCTTACCTTGCCTTGCTTTCCCTTCCTTTCATTGCTTTCCGTTAGTCTTTGCTTTCCTTCCGTGCATTGCCTAGCCTTGCGTTGTCGTGCCTTAGCCTTGCCTCGCCTGACAGTGCCTTGCCTTGCGTTACCCTTTCCTTGCCTTGCCGTGCATTGCCTAGCCGTGCGTTGCCGTGCCGTAGCCTTGTTTCCCCTTGCCGTGCCGTTCCTTCCGTTACCCTTGCCTTGCCTTGCTTTCCCTTGCCTTCCTTGCCTTCCGTTACTCTTTGCTTGCCTTCCGTGCATTGCCTAGCCTTGCGTTGTCGTGCCTTAGCCTTGCCTCGAGTAACGGTGCCTTGCCTTGCGTTACCCTTTCCTTTCCTTGCCGTGCATTGGCTAGCCCTGCGTTGTCGTGCCTTAGCCTTGTTTCCCCTTACCGTGCCGTTCCTTCCGTTACCCTTGCCTTCCCCTGCTTTCCCTTGCCTTCCTTGCCTTCCGTTACTCTTTGCTTGCCTTCCGTTTATTGCCTAGCCTTGCGTTGTCGTGCCTTAGCCTTGCCGCGCCTTACCGTGCCTTGCCTTGGGTTACCCTTTCCTTGCCTTGCCGTGCATTGCCTAGCCTTGAGTTGTCGTGCCTTAGCCTTGCCTCGCCTGACCGTGCCTTGCCTTGCGTTACCCTTTCCTTGCCTTGCCGTGCATTGCCTAGCCGTGCGTTGTCGTGCATCAGCCTTGCCCTACCTCACCGTGCCTTGCCTTGCGTTACCCTTTCCTTGCCTTGCCGTGCATTGCCTAGCCCTGTGTTGTCGTGCCTTAGCCTTGTTTCCCCTTACCGTGCCGTTCCTTTCGTTACCCTTGCCTTCCCCTGCTTTCCCTTGCCTTCCTTGCCTTCCGTTACTCTTTGCTTGCCTTCCGTGCATTGCCTAGCCTTGCGTTGTCGTGCCTTATCCTTGCTTCGCCTGACCATGCCTTGCCTTGAGTTACCCATTCCTTGCCTTGCCGTGCATTGCCTAGCCTTGCGTTGTCGTGCATTTGCCTTGTCTTGCCTCACCGTGCTTTGCCTTGCGTTACCCTTTCCTTGCCTTGCCGTGCATTGCCTAGCCCTGCATTGTCGTGCCTTAGCTTTGTTTCCCCTTACCGTGCCGTTCCTTTCGTTGCCCTTGCCTTCCCTTGCTTTCCCTTGCCTTCCTTGCCTTCCGTTACTCTTTGCTTGCCTTCCGTTCATTGCCTAGCCTTGCGTTGTCGTGCCTTAGCCTTGCCTCGCCTGACCGTGCCTTGCCTTGCGTTACCCTTTCCTTGCCTTGCCGTGCATTGCCTAGCCGTGCGTTGTCGTGCATTTGCCTTGCCTTGCCTCACCGTGCCTTGCCTTGCGTTACCCTTTCCTTGCCTGGCCGTGCATTGCCTAGCCGTGCGTTGTCGTACATTAGCCTTGTCTTGCCTTACCGTGCCTTGCCTTGCGTTACCCTTTCCTTGCCTGGCCGTGCATTGCGTAGCCGTGCGTTGCCGTTGCTTAGCCTTGTTTCCCCTTGCCGTGCCTTGCCTTTTGTTACACTTGCCTTGCCTTGCTTTGCCTTGCCTTCCATTCCTTCCGTTACTCTTTCCTTGCCTAGCCGTGCACTGCCTAGCCTTGCGTTGTCGTGCATTAGCTTTGCCTCCCCAAACCGTGCCTTGCCTTGCGTTACCATTTCCTTGCCTTGCCCTGCATTGCGTAGCCCTGTGTTGTCGTCCCTTTGTCTTGTTTGCCCTTACCGTGCCGTTCCTTCCGTTACCCTTGCCTTTCCCTGCTTTCCCTAGCCTTCCTTGCCTTCCGTTCCTCTTTGCTTGTCTTCCGTGCATTGCCTAGCCTTGCGTTGTCGTGCCTTAGCCTTGCCTCGCCTGACCGTGCCTTGCCTTGCGTTACCCTTTCCTTGCCTTGCCGTGAATTGCCTAGCCGTGCGTTGTCGTGCATTAGCCTTGTCTTGCCTTACCGTGCCTTGCCTTGCGTTACCCTTACCTTGCTTTGCTTTCCCTTACTTTCATTGCCTTCCGTTACTCTTTGCTTTCCTTCCGTGCATTGCCTAGCCTTGCGTTGTCGTGCCTTAGCCTTGCCTCGCCTGACAGTGCCTTGCCTTGCGTTACCCTTTCCTTGCCTTGCCGTGCATTGCCTAGCCGTGCGTTGCCGTGCCTTAGCCTTGTTTCCCCTTGCCGTGCCGTTCCTTCCGTTACCCTTGCCTTGCCTTGCTTTCCCTTGCCTTCCTTGCATTCCGTTACTCTTTGCTTGCCTTCCGTGCATTGCCTAGCCTTGCGTTGTCCTGCATTCGCCTTCCTCCCCATACCCTGCCTTGCCTTGCGTTACCCTTTCCTTGCCTTGCCCTGCATTGCCTAGCCCTGTGTTGTCGTGCCTTAGCCTTGTTTCCCCTTACCGTGCCGTTCCTTTCGTTACCCTTGCCTTCCCCTGCTTTCCCTTGCCTTCCTTGCCTTCCGTTACTCTTTGCTTGCCTTCCGTGCATTGCCTAGCCTTGCGTTGTCGTGCCTTAGCCTTGCCTCGCCTGACCGTGCCTTGCCTTGAGTTACCCTTTCCTTGGATTGCCGTGCATTGCCTAGCCGTGCGTTGTCGTGCATTTGCCTTGTCTTGCCTCACCGTGATTTGCCTTGCGTTACCCTTTCCTTGCCTTGCCGTGCATTGCCTAGCCCTGCATTGTCGTGCCTTAGCTTTGTTTCCCCTTACCGTGCCGTTCCTTTCGTTGCCCTTGCCTTCCCTTGCTTTCCCTTGCCTTCCTTGCCTTCCGTTACTCTTTGCTTGCCTTCCGTTCATTGCCTAGCCTTGCGTTGTCGTGCCTTTTACTTGCCTCGCCTGACCGTGCCTTGCCTTGCGTTACCCTTTCCTTTCCTTGCCGTGCATTGGCTAGCCCTGCGTTGTCGTGCCTTAGCCTTGTTTCCCCTTACCGTGCCGTTCCTTCCGTTACCCTTGCCTTCCCCTGCTTTCCCTTGCCTTCCTTGCCTTCCGATACTCTTTGCTTGCCTTCCGTTTATTGCCTAGCCTTGCGTTGTCGTGCCTTAGCCTTGCCGCGCCTTACCGTGCCTTGCCTTGGGTTACCCTTTCCTTGCCTAGCCGTGCATTGCCTAGCCTTGCGTTGTCGTGTCTTAGCCTTGCCTCGCCTGACGGTGCCTTGCCTTGCGTTACCCTTTCCTTGCCTTGCCGTGCATTGCCTAGCCGTGCGTTGTCGTGCATCAGCCTTTCCTTGCCTCACCGTGCCTTGCCTTGCGTTACCCTTTCCTTGCCTTGCCCTGCATTGCCTAGCCCTGTGTTGTCGTGCCTTAGTCTTGTTTGCCCTTACTGTGCCGTTCCTTCCGTTACCCTTGCCTTTCCCTGCTTTCCCTAGCCTTCCTTGCCTTCCGTTCCTCTTTGCTTGCCTTCCGTGCTTTGCCTAGCCTTGCGTTGTGGTGCCTTAGCCTTGCCTCGCCTGACCGTGCCTTGCCTTGCGTTACCCTTTCCTTGCCTTGCCGTGAATTGCCTAGCCGTGCGTTGTCGTGCATCAGCCTTGCCTTGCCTCACCGTGCCTTGCCTTGCGTTACCCTCACCTTGCCTTGCTTTCCCTTCCTTTCATTGCCTTCCGTTACTCTTTGCTTTCCTTCCGTGCATTGCCTAGCCTTGCGTTGTCGTGCCCTAGCCTTGCCTCGCCTGACAGTGCCTTGTCTTGCGTTACCCTTTCCTTGCCTTGCCGTGCATTGCCTAGCCCTGCTTTGTCCTGCCTTAGCTTTGTTTCCCCTTACCGTGCCGTTCCTTTCGTTGCCCTTGCCTTCCCTTGCTTTCCCTTGCCTTCCTTGCCTTCCTTTACTCTTTGCTTGCCTTCCGTTCATTGCCTAGCCTTGCGTTGTCGTGCCTTAGCCTTGCCTCGCCTGACCGTGCCTTGCCTTGCGTTACCCTTTCCTTGCCTTGCCGTGCATTGCCTACCCGTGCGTTGTCGTGCATTTGCCTTGCCTTGCCTCACCGTGCCTTGCCTTGCGTTACCCTTTCCTTGCCTGGCCGTGCATTGCCTAGCCGTGCGTTGTCGTGCATTAGCCTTGTCTTGCCTTACCGTGCCTTGCCTTGCGTTACCCTTTCCTTGCCTGGCCGTGCATTGCGTAGCCGTGCGTTGCCGTTCCTTAGCCTTGTTTCCCCTTGCCGTGCCTTGCCTTTTGTTACACTTGCCTTGCCTTGCTTTGCCTTGCCTTCCTTTCCTTCCGTTACTCTTTCCTTGCCTAGCCGTGCACTGCCTAGCCCTGCGTTGTCGTGCATTAGCTTTGCCTCCCCAAACCGTGCCTTGCCTTGCGTTACCATTTCCTTGCCTTGCCCTGCATTGCCTAGCCCTGTGTTGTCGTGCCTTAGTCTTGTTTGCCCTTACCGTGCCGTTGCTTCCGTTACCTTTGCCTTTCCCTGCTTTCCCTAGCCTTCCTTGCCTTCCGTTCCTCTTTGCTTGCCTTCCGTGCATTGCCTAGCCTTGCGTTGTCGTGCCTTAGCCTTGCCTCGCCTGAACGTGCCTTGCCTTGCTTTACCCTTTCCTTGCCTTGCCGTGCATTGCCTAGCCGTGCGTTCTCGTGCGTTAGCCTTGCCTTGCCTCACCGTGCCTTGCCTTGCGTTACCCTTACCTTGCCTTGCTTTCCCTTCCTTTCATTGCTTTCCGTTAGTCTTTGCTTTCCTTCCGTGCATTGCCTAGCCTTGCGTTGTCGTGCCTTAGCCTTGCCTCGCCTGACAGTGCCTTGCCTTGCGTTACCCGTTCCTTGCCTGGCCGTGCATTGCCTACTCGTGCGTTGCCGTGCCGTAGCCTTGTTTCCCCATGCCGTGCCATGCCTTTTGTTACACTTGCCTTGCCTTGCTTTCCCTTGCCTTCCTTGCCTTCCGTTACTCTTTGCTTGCCTTCCGTGCATTTCCTAGCCTTGCGTTGTCGTGCCTTAGCCTTGCCTCGAGTAACGGTGCCTTGCCTTGCGTTACCCTTTCCTTTCCTTGCCGTGCATTGGCTAGCCCTGCGTTGTCGTGCCTTAGCCTTGTTTCCCCTTACCGTGCCGTTCCTTCCGTTACCCTTGCCTTCCCCTGCTTTCCCTTGCCTTCCTTGCCTTCCGTTACTCTTTGCTTGCCTTCCGTTTATTGCCTAGCCTTGCGTTGTCGTGCCTTAGCCTTGCCGCGCCTTACCGTGCCTTGCCTTGGGTTACCCTTTCCTTGCCTTGCCGTGCATTGCCTAGCCTTGAGTTGTCGTGCCTTAGCCTTGCCTCGCCTGACCGTGCCTTGCCTTGCGTTACCCTTTCCTTGCCTTGCCGTGCATTGCCTAGCCGTGCGTTGTCGTGCATCAGCCTTGCCCTACCTCACCGTGCCTTGGCTTGCGTTACCCTTTCCTTGCCTTGCCGTGCATTGCCTAGCCCTGTGTTGTCGTGCCTTAGCCTTGTTTCCCCTTACCGTGCCGTTCCTTTCGTTACCCTTGCCTTCCCCTGCTTTCCCTTGCCTTCCTTGCCTTCCGTTACTCTTTGCTTGCCTTCCGTGCATTGCCTAGCCTTGCGTTGTCGTGCCTTATCCTTGCCTCGCTTGACCGTGCCTTGCCTTGAGTTACCCATTCCTTGCCTTGCCGTGCATTGCCTAGCCTTGCGTTGTCGTGCATTTGCCTTGTCTTGCCTCACCGTGCTTTGCCTTGCGTTACCCTTTCCTTGCCTTGCCGTGCATTGCCTAGCCCTGCATTGTCGTGCCTTAGCTTTGTTTCCCCTTACCGTGCCGTTCCTTTCGTTGCCCTTGCCTTCCCTTGCTTTCCCTTGCCTTCCTTGCCTTCCGTTACTCTTTGCTTGCCTTCCGTTCATTGCCTAGCCTTGCGTTGTCGTGCCTTAGCCTTGCCTCGCCTGACCGTGCCTTGCCTTGCGTTACCCTTTCCTTGCCTTGCCGTGCATTGCCTAGCCGTGCGTTGTCGTGCATTTGCCTTGCCTTGCCTCACCGTGCCTTGCCTTGCGTTACCCTTTCCTTGCCTGGCCGTGCATTGCCTAGCCGTGCGTTGTCGTGCATTAGCCTTGTCTTGCCTTACCGTGCCTTGCCTTGCGTTACCCTTTCCTTGCCTGGCCGTGCATTGCGTAGCCGTGCGTTGCCGTTGCTTAGCCTTGTTTCCCCTTGCCGTGCCTTGCCTTTTGTTACACTTGCCTTGCCTTGCTTTGCCTTGCCTTCCATTCCTTCCGTTACTCTTTCCTTGCCTAGCCGTGCACTGCCTAGCCTTGCGTTGTCGTGCATTAGCTTTGCCTCCCCAAACCGTGCCTTGCCTTGCGTTACCATTTCCTTGCCTTGCCCTGCATTGCGTAGCCCTGTGTTGTCGTCCCTTTGTCTTGTTTGCCCTTACCGTGCCGTTCCTTCCGTTACCCTTGCCTTTCCCTGCTTTCCCTAGCCTTCCTTGCCTTCCGTTCCTCTTTGCTTGCCTTCCGTGCATTGCCTAGCCTTGCGTTGTCGTGCCTTAGCCTTGCCTCGCCTGACCGTGCCTTGCCTTGCGTTACCCTTTCCTTGCCTTGCCGTGAATTGCCTAGCCGTGCGTTGTCGTGCATTAGCCTTGTCTTGCCTTACCGTGCCTTGCCTTGCGTTACCCTTACCTTGCTTTGCTTTCCCTTACTTTCATTGCCTTCCGTTACTCTTTGCTTTCCTTCCGTGCATTGCCTAGCCTTGCGTTGTCGTGCCTTAGCCTTGCCTCGCCTGACAGTGCCTTGCTTTGCGTTACCCTTTCCTTGCCTTGCCCTGCATTGCCTAGCCCTGTGTTGTCGTGCCTTAGCCTTGTTTCCCCTTACCGTGCCGTTCCTTTCGTTACCCTTGCCTTCCCCTGCTTTCCCTTGCCTTCCTTGCCTTCCGTTACTCTTTGCTTGCCTTCCGTGCATTGCCTAGCCTTGCGTTGTCGTGCCTTAGCCTTGCCTCGCCTGACCGTGCCTTGCCTTGAGTTACCCTTTCCTTGGATTGCCGTGCATTGCCTAGCCGTGCGTTGTCGTGCATTTGCCTTGTCTTGCCTCACCGTGATTTGCCTTGCGTTACCCTTTCCTTGCCTTGCCGTGCATTGCCTAGCCCTGCATTGTCGTGCCTTAGCTTTGTTTCCCCTTACCGTGCCGTTCCTTTCGTTGCCCTTGCCTTCCCTTGCTTTCCCTTGCCTTCCTTGCCTTCCGTTACTCTTTGCTTGCCTTCCGTTCATTGCCTAGCCTTGCGTTGTCGTGCCTTTTACTTGCCTCGCCTGACCGTGCCTTGCCTTGCGTTACCCTTTCCTTTCCTTGCCGTGCATTGGCTAGCCCTGCGTTGTCGTGCCTTAGCCTTGTTTCCCCTTACCGTGCCGTTCCTTCCGTTACCCTTGCCTTCCCCTGCTTTCCCTTGCCTTCCTTGCCTTCCGATACTCTTTGCTTGCCTTCCGTTTATTGCCTAGCCTTGCGTTGTCGTGCCTTAGCCTTGCCGCGCCTTACCGTGCCTTGCCTTGGGTTACCCTTTCCTTGCCTAGCCGTGCATTGCCTAGCCTTGCGTTGTCGTGTCTTAGCCTTGCCTCGCCTGACCGTGCCTTGCCTTGCGTTACCCTTTCCTTGCCTTGCCGTGCATTGCCTAGCCGTGCGTTGTCGTGCATCAGCCTTTCCTTGCCTCACCGTGCCTTGCCTTGCGTTACCCTTTCCTTGCCTTGCCCTGCATTGCCTAGCCCTGTGTTGTCGTGCCTTAGTCTTGTTTGCCCTTACTGTGCCGTTTCTTCCGTTACCCTTGCCTTTCCCTGCTTTCCCTAGCCTTCCTTGCCTTCCGTTCCTCTTTGCTTGCCTTCCGTGCATTGCCTAGCCTTGCGTTGTGGTGCCTTAGCCTTGCCTCGCCTGACCGTGCCTTGCCTTGCGTTACCCTTTCCTTGCCTTGCCGTGAATTGCCTAGCCGTGCGTTGTCGTGCATCAGCCTTGCCTTGCCTCACCGTGCCTTGCCTTGCGTTACCCTCACCTTGCCTTGCTTTCCCTTCCTTTCATTGCCTTCCGTTACTCTTTGCTTTCCTTCCGTGCATTGCCTAGCCTTGCGTTGTCGTGCCCTAGCCTTGCCTCGCCTGACAGTGCCTTGTCTTGCGTTACCCTTTCCTTGCCTTGTCGTGCATTGCCTAGCCGTGCGTTGCCGTGCCTTAGCCTTGTTTCCCCTTACCGTGCCGTTCCTTCCGTTACCCTTGCCTTCCCCTGCTTTCCTTTGCCTTCCTTGCCTTCCGTTACTCTTTGCTTGCCTTCCGTTTATTGCCTAGCCTTGCGTTGTCGTGCCTTAGCCTTGCCGCGCCTTACCGTGCCTTGCCTTGCGTTACCCTTTCCTTGCCTTGCCGTGCATTGCCTAGCCTTGCGTTGTCGTGCCTTAGCCTTGCCTCGCCTGACCGTGCCTTGCCTTGCGTTACCCTTTCCTTGCCTTGCCGTTCATTGCCTAGCCGTGCGTTGCCGTGCCTTAGCCTTGTTTCCCCTTGCTGTGCCGTTCCTTCCGTTACCCTTGCCTTGCCTTGCTTTCCCTTGCCTTCCTTGCCTTCCGTTACTCTTTGCTTGCCTTCCGTGCATTGCCTAGCCTTGCGTTGTCGTGCCTTAGCCTTGCCTCGCGTAACGGTGCCTTGCCTTGCGTTACCCTTTCCTTTCCTTGCCGTGCATTGGCTAGCCCTGCGTTGTCGTGCCTTAGCCTTGTTTCCCCTTACCGTGCCGTTCCTTCCGTTACCCTTGCCTTCCCCTGCTTTCCCTTGCCTTCCTTGCCTTCCGTTACTCGTTGCTTGCCTTCCGTTTATTGCCTAGGCTTGCGTTGTCGTGCCTTAGCCTTGCCTCGCCTGACCGTGCCTTGCCTTGCGTTACCCTTTCCGTGCCTTGCCGTGCATTGCCTAGCCGTGCGTTGTCGTGCATCAGCCTTGCCTTGCCTCACCGTGCCTTGCCTTGCGTTACCCTTTCCTTGCCTTGCCGTGCATTGCCTAGCGGTGCGTTGCCGTGCCTTAGCCTTGTTTCCCCTTGCCGTGCCGTTCCTTCTGTTACCCTTGCCTTGCCTTGCTTTCCCTTGCCTTCCTTGCCTTCCGTTACTCTTTGCTTGCCTTCCGTGCATTGCCTAGCCTTGCGTTGTCGTGCATTCGCGTTCCTCCCCAAACCGTGCCTTGATTTGCGTTACCCTTTCCTTGCCTTGCCCTGCATTGCCTAGCCCTGTGTTGTCGTGCCTTAGCCTTGTTTCCCCTTACCGTGCCGTTCCTTTCGTTACCCTTGCCTTCCCCTGCTTTCCCTTGCCTTCCTTGCCTTCCGTTACTCTTTGCTTGCCTTCCGTGCATTGCCTAGCCTTGCGTTGTCGTGCCTTAACCTTGCCTCGCCTGACCGTGCCTTGCCTTGAGTTACCCTTTCCTTTCCTTGACGTGCATTGCCTAGCCGTGCGTTGTCGTGCATTTGCCTTGTCTTGCCTCACCGTGCTTTGCCTTGCGTTACCCTTTCCTTGCCTTGCCGTGCATTGCCTAGCCCTGCTTTGTCCTGCCTTAGCTTTGTTTCCCCTTACCGTGCCGTTCCTTTCGTTGCCCTTGCCTTCCCTTGCTTTCCCTTGCCTTCCTTGCCTTCCGTTACTCTTTGCTTGCCTTTCGTTCATTGCCTAGCCTTGCGTTGTCGTGCCTTAGCCTTGCCTCGCCTGACCGTGCCTTGCCTTGCGTTACCCTTTCCTTGCCTTGCCGTGCATTGCCTAGCCGTGCGTTGTCGTGCATTTGCCTTGCCTTGCCTCACCGTTCCTTGCCTTGCGTTACCCTTTCCTTGCCTGGCCGTGCATTGCCTAGCCGTGCGTTGTCGTGCATTAGCCTTGTCTTGCCTTACCGTGCCTTGCCTTGCGTTACCCTTTCCTTGCCTGGCCGTGCATTGCGTAGCCGTGCGTTGCCGTTCCTTAGCCTTGTTTCCCCTTGCCGTGCCTTGCCTTTTGTTACACTTGCCTTGCCTTGCTTTGCCTTGCCTTCCTTTCCTTCCGTTACTCTTTCCTTGCCTAGCCGTGCACTGCCTAGCCTTGCGTTGTCGTGCATTAGCTTTGCCTCCCCAAACCGTAACTTGCCTTGCGTTACCCTTTCCTTGCCTTGCCCTGCATTGCCTAGCCCTGTGTTGTCGTGCCTTAGTCTTGTTTGCCCTTACCGTGCCGTTCCTTCCGTTACCCTTGCCTTTCCCTGCTTTCCCTAGCCTTCCTTGCCTTCCGTTCCTCTTTGCTTGCCTTCCGTGCATTGCCTAGCCTTGCGTTGTGGTGCCTTAGCCTTGCCTCGCCTGACCGTGCCTTGCCTTGCGTTACCCTTTCCTTGCCTTGCCGTGAATTGCCTAGCCGTGCGTTGTCGTGCATCAGCCTTGCCTTGCCTCACCGTGCCTTGCCTTGCGTTACCCTCACCTTGCCTTGCTTTCCCTTCCTTTCATTGCCTTCCGTTACTCTTTGCTTTCCTTCCGTGCATTGCCTAGCCTTGCGTTGTCGTGCCTTAGCCTTGCCTCGCCTGACAGTGCCTTGTCTTGCGTTACCCTTTCCTTGCCTTGTCGTGCATTGCCTAGCCGTGCGTTGCCGTGCCGTAGCCTTGTTTCCCCTTGCCGTGCCGTTCCTTCCGTTACCCTTGCCTTGCCTTGCTTTCCCTTGCCTTCCTTGCCTTCCGTTACTCTTTGCTTGCCTTCCGTGCATTGCCTAGCCTTGCGTTGTCGTGCCTTAGCCTTGCCTCGAGTAACGGTGCCTTGCCTTGCGTTACCCTTTCCTTTCCTTGCCGTGCATTGGCTAGCCCTGCGTTGTCGTGCCTTTGCCTTGTTTCCCATTGCCGTGCCGTTCCTTCTGTTACCCTTGCCTTGCCTTGCTTTCCCTTGCCTTCCTTGCCTTCCGTTACTCTTTGCTTGCCTTCCGTGCATTGCCTAGCCTTGCGTTGTCGTGCCTTAACCTTGCCTCGCCTGACCGTGCCTTGCCTTGAGTTACCCTTTCCTTTCCTTGACGTGCATTGCCTAGCCGTGCGTTGTCGTGCATTTGCCTTGTCTTGCCTCACCGTGCTTTGCCTTGCGTTACCCTTTCCTTGCCTTGCCGTGCATTGCCTAGCCCTGTGTTGTCGTGCCTTAGCCTTGTTTCCCCTTACCGTGCCGTTCCTTTCGTTACCCTTGCCTTCCCCTGCTTTCCCTTGCCTTCCTTGCCTTCCGTTACTCTTTGCTTGCCTTCCGTGCATTGCCTAGCCTTGCGTTGTCGTGCCTTAGCCTTGCCTCGCCTGACCGTGCCTTGCCTTGAGTTACCCTTTCCTTGGATTGCCGTGCATTGCCTAGCCGTGCGTTGTCGTGCATTTGCCTTGTCTTGCCTCACCGTGATTTGCCTTGCGTTACCCTTTCCTTGCCTTGCCGTGCATTGCCTAGCCCTGCATTGTCGTGCCTTAGCTTTGTTTCCCCTTACCGTGCCGTTCCTTTCGTTGCCCTTGCCTTCCCTTGCTTTCCCTTGCCTTCCTTGCCTTCCGTTACTCTTTGCTTGCCTTCCGTTCATTGCCTAGCCTTGCGTTGTCGTGCCTTTTACTTGCCTCGCCTGACCGTGCCTTGCCTTGCGTTACCCTTTCCTTTCCTTGCCGTGCATTGGCTAGCCCTGCGTTGTCGTGCCTTAGCCTTGTTTCCCCTTACCGTGCCGTTCCTTCCGTTACCCTTGCCTTCCCCTGCTTTCCCTTGCCTTCCTTGCCTTCCGATACTCTTTGCTTGCCTTCCGTTTATTGCCTAGCCTTGCGTTGTCGTGCCTTAGCCTTGCCGCGCCTTACCGTGCCTTGCCTTGGGTTACCCTTTCCTTGCCTAGCCGTGCATTGCCTAGCCTTGCGTTGTCGTGTCTTAGCCTTGCCTCGCCTGACCGTGCCTTGCCTTGCGTTACCCTTTCCTTGCCTTGCCGTGCATTGCCTAGCCGTGCGTTGTCGTGCATCAGCCTTTCCTTGCCTCACCGTGCCTTGCCTTGCGTTACCCTTTCCTTGCCTTGCCCTGCATTGCCTAGCCCTGTGTTGTCGTGCCTTAGTCTTGTTTGCCCTTACTGTGCCGTTCCTTCCGTTACCCTTGCCTTTCCCTGCTTTCCCTAGCCTTCCTTGCCTTCCGTTCCTCTTTGCTTGCCTTCCGTGCATTGCCTAGCCTTGCGTTGTGGTGCCTTAGCCTTGCCTCGCCTGACCGTGCCTTGCCTTGCGTTACCCTTTCCTTGCCTTGCCGTGAATTGCCTAGCCGTGCGTTGTCGTGCATCAGCCTTGCCTTGCCTCACCGTGCCTTGCCTTGCGTTACCCTCACCTTGCCTTGCTTTCCCTTCCTTTCATTGCCTTCCGTTACTCTTTGCTTTCCTTCCGTGCATTGCCTAGCCTTGCGTTGTCGTGCCCTAGCCTTGCCTCGCCTGACAGTGCCTTGTCTTGCGTTACCCTTTCCTTGCCTTGTCGTGCATTGCCTAGCCGTGCGTTGCCGTGCCTTAGCCTTGTTTCCCCTTACCGTGCCGTTCCTTCCGTTACCCTTGCCTTCCCCTGCTTTCCTTTGCCTTCCTTGCCTTCCGTTACTCTTTGCTTGCCTTCCGTTTATTGCCTAGCCTTGCGTTGTCGTGCCTTAGCCTTGCCGCGCCTTACCGTGCCTTGCCTTGCGTTACCCTTTCCTTGCCTTGCCGTGCATTGCCTAGCCTTGCGTTGTCGTGCCTTAGCCTTGCCTCGCCTGACCGTGCCTTGCCTTGCGTTACCCTTTCCTTGCCTTGCCGTTCATTGCCTAGCCGTGCGTTGCCGTGCCTTAGCCTTGTTTCCCCTTGCTGTGCCGTTCCTTCCGTTACCCTTGCCTTGCCTTGCTTTCCCTTGCCTTCCTTGCCTTCCGTTACTCTTTGCTTGCCTTCCGTGCATTGCCTAGCCTTGCGTTGTCGTGCCTTAGCCTTGCCTCGCGTAACGGTGCCTTGCCTTGCGTTACCCTTTCCTTTCCTTGCCGTGCATTGGCTAGCCCTGCGTTGTCGTGCCTTAGCCTTGTTTCCCCTTACCGTGCCGTTCCTTCCGTTACCCTTGCCTTCCCCTGCTTTCCCTTGCCTTCCTTGCCTTCCGTTACTCGTTGCTTGCCTTCCGTTTATTGCCTAGGCTTGCGTTGTCGTGCCTTAGCCTTGCCTCGCCTGACCGTGCCTTGCCTTGCGTTACCCTTTCCGTGCCTTGCCGTGCATTGCCTAGCCGTGCGTTGTCGTGCATCAGCCTTGCCTTGCCTCACCGTGCCTTGCCTTGCGTTACCCTTTCCTTGCCTTGCCGTGCATTGCCTAGCGGTGCGTTGCCGTGCCTTAGCCTTGTTTCCCCTTGCCGTGCCGTTCCTTCTGTTACCCTTGCCTTGCCTTGCTTTCCCTTGCCTTCCTTGCCTTCCGTTACTCTTTGCTTGCCTTCCGTGCATTGCCTAGCCTTGCGTTGTCGTGCATTCGCGTTCCTCCCCAAACCGTGCCTTGATTTGCGTTACCCTTTCCTTGCCTTGCCCTGCATTGCCTAGCCCTGTGTTGTCGTGCCTTAGCCTTGTTTCCCCTTACCGTGCCGTTCCTTTCGTTACCCTTGCCTTCCCCTGCTTTCCCTTGCCTTCCTTGCCTTCCGTTACTCTTTGCTTGCCTTCCGTGCATTGCCTAGCCTTGCGTTGTCGTGCCTTAACCTTGCCTCGCCTGACCGTGCCTTGCCTTGAGTTACCCTTTCCTTTCCTTGACGTGCATTGCCTAGCCGTGCGTTGTCGTGCATTTGCCTTGTCTTGCCTCACCGTGCTTTGCCTTGCGTTACCCTTTCCTTGCCTTGCCGTGCATTGCCTAGCCCTGCTTTGTCTTGCCTTAGCTTTGTTTCCCCTTACCGTGCCGTTCCTTTCGTTGCCCTTGCCTTCCCTTGCTTTCCCTTGCCTTCCTTGCCTTCCGTTACTCTTTGCTTGCCTTTCGTTCATTGCCTAGCCTTGCGTTGTCGTGCCTTAGCCTTGCCTCGCCTGACCGTGCCTTGCCTTGCGTTACCCTTTCCTTGCCTTGCCGTGCATTGCCTAGCCGTGCGTTGTCGTGCATTTGCCTTGCCTTGCCTCACCGTTCCTTGCCTTGCGTTACCCTTTCCTTGCCTGGCCGTGCATTGCCTAGCCGTGCGTTGTCGTGCAATAGCCTTGTCTTGCCTTACCGTGCCTTGCCTTGCGTTACCCTTTCCTTGCCTGGCCGTGCATTGCGTAGCCGTGCGTTGCCGTTCCTTAGCCTTGTTTCCCCTTGCCGTGCCTTGCCTTTTGTTACACTTGCCTTGCCTTGCTTTGCCTTGCCTTCCTTTCCTTCCGTTACTCTTTCCTTGCCTAGCCGTGCACTGCCTAGCCTTGCGTTGTCGTGCATTAGCTTTGCCTCCCCAAACCGTAACTTGCCTTGCGTTACCCTTTCCTTGCCTTGCCCTGCATTGCCTAGCCCTGTGTTGTCGTGCCTTAGTCTTGTTTGCCCTTACCGTGCCGTTCCTTCCGTTACCCTTGCCTTTCCCTGCTTTCCCTAGCCTTCCTTGCCTTCCGTTCCTCTTTGCTTGCCTTCCGTGCATTGCCTAGCCTTGCGTTGTGGTGCCTTAGCCTTGCCTCGCCTGACCGTGCCTTGCCTTGCGTTACCCTTTCCTTGCCTTGCCGTGAATTGCCTAGCCGTGCGTTGTCGTGCATCAGCCTTGCCTTGCCTCACCGTGCCTTGCCTTGCGTTACCCTCACCTTGCCTTGCTTTCCCTTCCTTTCATTGCCTTCCGTTACTCTTTGCTTTCCTTCCGTGCATTGCCTAGCCTTGCGTTGTCGTGCCTTAGCCTTGCCTCGCCTGACAGTGCCTTGTCTTGCGTTACCCTTTCCTTGCCTTGTCGTGCATTGCCTAGCCGTGCGTTGCCGTGCCGTAGCCTTGTTTCCCCTTGCCGTGCCGTTCCTTCCGTTACCCTTGCCTTGCCTTGCTTTCCCTTGCCTTCCTTGCCTTCCGTTACTCTTTGCTTGCCTTCCGTGCATTGCCTAGCCTTGCGTTGTCGTGCCTTAGCCTTGCCTCGAGTAACGGTGCCTTGCCTTGCGTTACCCTTTCCTTTCCTTGCCGTGCATTGGCTAGCCCTGCGTTGTCGTGCCTTTGCCTTGTTTCCCATTGCCGTGCCGTTCCTTCTGTTACCCTTGCCTTGCCTTGCTTTCCCTTGCCTTCCTTGCCTTCCGTTACTCTTTGCTTGCCTTCCGTGCATTGCCTAGCCTTGCGTTGTCGTGCCTTAACCTTGCCTCGCCTGACCGTGCCTTGCCTTGAGTTACCCTTTCCTTTCCTTGACGTGCATTGCCTAGCCGTGCGTTGTCGTGCATTTGCCTTGTCTTGCCTCACCGTGCTTTGCCTTGCGTTACCCTTTCCTTGCCTTGCCGTGCATTGCCTAGCCCTGTGTTGTCGTGCCTTAGCCTTGTTTCCCCTTACCGTGCCGTTCCTTTCGTTACCCTTGCCTTCCCCTGCTTTCCCTTGCCTTCCTTGCCTTCCGTTACTCTTTGCTTGCCTTCCGTGCATTGCCTAGCCTTGCGTTGTCGTGCCTTAGCCTTGCCTCGCCTGACCGTGCCTTGCCTTGAGTTACCCTTTCCTTGGATTGCCGTGCATTGCCTAGCCGTGCGTTGTCGTGCATTTGCCTTGTCTTGCCTCACCGTGATTTGCCTTGCGTTACCCTTTCCTTGCCTTGCCGTGCATTGCCTAGCCCTGCATTGTCGTGCCTTAGCTTTGTTTCCCCTTACCGTGCCGTTCCTTTCGTTGCCCTTGCCTTCCCTTGCTTTCCCTTGCCTTCCTTGCCTTCCGTTACTCTTTGCTTGCCTTCCGTTCATTGCCTAGCCTTGCGTTGTCGTGCCTTTTACTTGCCTCGCCTGACCGTGCCTTGCCTTGCGTTACCCTTTCCTTTCCTTGCCGTGCATTGGCTAGCCCTGCGTTGTCGTGCCTTAGCCTTGTTTCCCCTTACCGTGCCGTTCCTTCCGTTACCCTTGCCTTCCCCTGCTTTCCCTTGCCTTCCTTGCCTTCCGATACTCTTTGCTTGCCTTCCGTTTATTGCCTAGCCTTGCGTTGTCGTGCCTTAGCCTTGCCGCGCCTTACCGTGCCTTGCCTTGGGTTACCCTTTCCTTGCCTAGCCGTGCATTGCCTAGCCTTGCGTTGTCGTGTCTTAGCCTTGCCTCGCCTGACCGTGCCTTGCCTTGCGTTACCCTTTCCTTGCCTTGCCGTGCATTGCCTAGCCGTGCGTTGTCGTGCATCAGCCTTTCCTTGCCTCACCGTGCCTTGCCTTGCGTTACCCTTTCCTTGCCTTGCCCTGCATTGCCTAGCCCTGTGTTGTCGTGCCTTAGTCTTGTTTGCCCTTACTGTGCCGTTCCTTCCGTTACCCTTGCCTTTCCCTGCTTTCCCTAGCCTTCCTTGCCTTCCGTTCCTCTTTGCTTGCCTTCCGTGCATTGCTTATCCTTGCGTTGTGGTGCCTTAGCCTTGCCTCGCCTGACCGTGCCTTGCCTTGCGTTACCCTTTCCTTGCCTTGCCGTGAATTGCCTAGCCGTGCGTTGTCGTGCATCAGCCTTGCCTTGCCTCACCGTGCCTTGCCTTGCGTTACCCTCACCTTGCCTTGCTTTCCCTTCCTTTCATTGCCTTCCGTTACTCTTTGCTTTCCTTCCGTGCATTGCCTAGCCTTGCGTTGTCGTGCCCTAGCCTTGCCTCGCCTGACAGTGCCTTGTCTTGCGTTACCCTTTCCTTGCCTTGTCGTGCATTGCCTAGCCGTGCGTTGCCGTGCCTTAGCCTTGTTTCCCCTTACCGTGCCGTTCCTTCCGTTACCCTTGCCTTCCCCTGCTTTCCTTTGCCTTCCTTGCCTTCCGTTACTCTTTGCTTGCCTTCCGTTTATTGCCTAGCCTTGCGTTGTCGTGCCTTAGCCTTGCCGCGCCTTACCGTGCCTTGCCTTGCGTTACCCTTTCCTTGCCTTGCCGTGCATTGCCTAGCCTTGCGTTGTCGTGCCTTAGCCTTGCCTCGCCTGACCGTGCCTTGCCTTGCGTTACCCTTTCCTTGCCTTGCCGTTCATTGCCTAGCCGTGCGTTGCCGTGCCTTAGCCTTGTTTCCCCTTGCTGTGCCGTTCCTTCCGTTACCCTTGCCTTGCCTTGCTTTCCCTTGCCTTCCTTGCCTTCCGTTACTCTTTGCTTGCCTTCCGTGCATTGCCTAGCCTTGCGTTGTCGTGCCTTAGCCTTGCCTCGCGTAACGGTGCCTTGCCTTGCGTTACCCTTTCCTTTCCTTGCCGTGCATTGGCTAGCCCTGCGTTGTCGTGCCTTAGCCTTGTTTCCCCTTACCGTGCCGTTCCTTCCGTTACCCTTGCCTTCCCCTGCTTTCCCTTGCCTTCCTTGCCTTCCGTTACTCGTTGCTTGCCTTCCGTTTATTGCCTAGGCTTGCGTTGTCGTGCCTTAGCCTTGCCTCGCCTGACCGTGCCTTGCCTTGCGTTACCCTTTCCGTGCCTTGCCGTGCATTGCCTAGCCGTGCGTTGTCGTGCATCAGCCTTGCCTTGCCTCACCGTGCCTTGCCTTGCGTTACCCTTTCCTTGCCTTGCCGTGCATTGCCTAGCGGTGCGTTGCCGTGCCTTAGCCTTGTTTCCCCTTGCCGTGCCGTTCCTTCTGTTACCCTTGCCTTGCCTTGCTTTCCCTTGCCTTCCTTGCCTTCCGTTACTCTTTGCTTGCCTTCCGTGCATTGCCTAGCCTTGCGTTGTCGTGCATTCGCGTTCCTCCCCAAACCGTGCCTTGATTTGCGTTACCCTTTCCTTGCCTTGCCCTGCATTGCCTAGCCCTGTGTTGTCGTGCCTTAGCCTTGTTTCCCCTTACCGTGCCGTTCCTTTCGTTACCCTTGCCTTCCCCTGCTTTCCCTTGCCTTCCTTGCCTTCCGTTACTCTTTGCTTGCCTTCCGTGCATTGCCTAGCCTTGCGTTGTCGTGCCTTAACCTTGCCTCGCCTGACCGTGCCTTGCCTTGAGTTACCCTTTCCTTTCCTTGACGTGCATTGCCTAGCCGTGCGTTGTCGTGCATTTGCCTTGTCTTGCCTCACCGTGCTTTGCCTTGCGTTACCCTTTCCTTGCCTTGCCGTGCATTGCCTAGCCCTGCTTTGTCCTGCCTTAGCTTTGTTTCCCCTTACCGTGCCGTTCCTTTCGTTGCCCTTGCCTTCCCTTGCTTTCCCTTGCCTTCCTTGCCTTCCGTTACTCTTTGCTTGCCTTTCGTTCATTGCCTAGCCTTGCGTTGTCGTGCCTTAGCCTTGCCTCGCCTGACCGTGCCTTGCCTTGCGTTACCCTTTCCTTGCCTTGCCGTGCATTGCCTAGCCGTGCGTTGTCGTGCATTTGCCTTGCCTTGCCTCACCGTTCCTTGCCTTGCGTTACCCTTTCCTTGCCTGGCCGTGCATTGCCTAGCCGTGCGTTGTCGTGCATTAGCCTTGTCTTGCCTTACCGTGCCTTGCCTTGCGTTACCCTTTCCTTGCCTGGCCGTGCATTGCGTAGCCGTGCGTTGCCGTTCCTTAGCCTTGTTTCCCCTTGCCGTGCCTTGCCTTTTGTTACACTTGCCTTGCCTTGCTTTGCCTTGCCTTCCTTTCCTTCCGTTACTCTTTCCTTGCCTAGCCGTGCACTGCCTAGCCTTGCGTTGTCGTGCATTAGCTTTGCCACCCCAAACCGTAACTTGCCTTGCGTTACCCTTTCCTTGCCTTGCCCTGCATTGCCTAGCCCTGTGTTGTCGTGCCTTAGTCTTGTTTGCCCTTACCGTGCCGTTCCTTCCGTTACCCTTGCCTTTCCCTGCTTTCCCTAGCCTTCCTTGCCTTCCGTTCCTCTTTGCTTGCCTTCCGTGCATTGCCTAGCCTTGCGTTGTGGTGCCTTAGCCTTGCCTCGCCTGACCGTGCCTTGCCTTGCGTTACCCTTTCCTTGCCTTGCCGTGAATTGCCTAGCCGTGCGTTGTCGTGCATCAGCCTTGCCTTGCCTCACCGTGCCTTGCCTTGCGTTACCCTCACCTTGCCTTGCTTTCCCTTCCTTTCATTGCCTTCCGTTACTCTTTGCTTTCCTTCCGTGCATTGCCTAGCCTTGCGTTGTCGTGCCTTAGCCTTGCCTCGCCTGACAGTGCCTTGCCTTGCGTTACCCTTTCCTTGCCTTGTCGTGCATTGCCTAGCCGTGCGTTGCCGTGCCTTAGCCTTGTTTCCCCTTGCCGTGCCGTTCCTTCCGTTACCCTTGCCTTGCCTTGCTTTCCCTTGCCTTCCTTGCCTTCCGTTACTCTTTGCTTGCCTTCCGTGCATTGCCTAGCCTTGCGTTGTCGTGCCTTAGCCTTGCCTCGAGTAACGGTGCCTTGCCTTGCGTTACCCTTTCCTTTCCTTGCCGTGCATTGGCTAGCCCTGCGTTGTCGTGCCTTTGCCTTGTTTCCCATTGCCGTGCCGTTCCTTCTGTTACCCTTGCCTTGCCTTGCTTTCCCTTGCCTTCCTTGCCTTCCGTTACTCTTTGCTTGCCTTCCGTGCATTGCCTAGCCTTGCGTTGTCGTGCCTTAACCTTGCCTCGCCTGACCGTGCCTTGCCTTGAGTTACCCTTTCCTTTCCTTGACGTGCATTGCCTAGCCGTGCGTTGTCGTGCATTTGCCTTGTCTTGCCTCACCGTGCTTTGCCTTGCGTTACCCTTTCCTTGCCTTGCCGTGCATTGCCTAGCCCTGTGTTGTCGTGCCTTAGCCTTGTTTCCCCTTACCGTGCCGTTCCTTTCGTTACCCTTGCCTTCCCCTGCTTTCCCTTGCCTTCCTTGCCTTCCGTTACTCTTTGCTTGCCTTCCGTGCATTGCCTAGCCTTGCGTTGTCGTGCCTTAGCCTTGCCTCGCCTGACCGTGCCTTGCCTTGAGTTACCCTTTCCTTGGATTGCCGTGCATTGCCTAGCCGTGCGTTGTCGTGCATTTGCCTTGTCTTGCCTCACCGTGATTTGCCTTGCGTTACCCTTTCCTTGCCTTGCCGTGCATTGCCTAGCCCTGCATTGTCGTGCCTTAGCTTTGTTTCCCCTTACCGTGCCGTTCCTTTCGTTGCCCTTGCCTTCCCTTGCTTTCCCTTGCCTTCCTTGCCTTCCGTTACTCTTTGCTTGCCTTCCGTTCATTGCCTAGCCTTGCGTTGTCGTGCCTTTTACTTGCCTCGCCTGACCGTGCCTTGCCTTGCGTTACCCTTTCCTTTCCTTGCCGTGCATTGGCTAGCCCTGCGTTGTCGTGCCTTAGCCTTGTTTCCCCTTACCGTGCCGTTCCTTCCGTTACCCTTGCCTTCCCCTGCTTTCCCTTGCCTTCCTTGCCTTCCGATACTCTTTGCTTGCCTTCCGTTTATTGCCTAGCCTTGCGTTGTCGTGCCTTAGCCTTGCCGCGCCTTACCGTGCCTTGCCTTGGGTTACCCTTTCCTTGCCTAGCCGTGCATTGCCTAGCCTTGCGTTGTCGTGTCTTAGCCTTGCCTCGCCTGACCGTGCCTTGCCTTGCGTTACCCTTTCCTTGCCTTGCCGTGCATTGCCTAGCCGTGCGTTGTCGTGCATCAGCCTTTCCTTGCCTCACCGTGCCTTGCCTTGCGTTACCCTTTCCTTGCCTTGCCCTGCATTGCCTAGCCCTGTGTTGTCGTGCCTTAGTCTTGTTTGCCCTTACTGTGCCGTTCCTTCCGTTACCCTTGCCTTTCCCTGCTTTCCCTAGCCTTCCTTGCCTTCCGTTCCTCTTTGCTTGCCTTCCGTGCATTGCCTAGCCTTGCGTTGTGGTGCCTTAGCCTTGCCTCGCCTGACCGTGCCTTGCCTTGCGTTACCCTTTCCTTGCCTTGCCGTGAATTGCCTAGCCGTGCGTTGTCGTGCATCAGCCTTGCCTTGCCTCACCGTGCCTTGCCTTGCGTTACCCTCACCTTGCCTTGCTTTCCCTTCCTTTCATTGCCTTCCGTTACTCTTTGCTTTCCTTCCGTGCATTGCCTAGCCTTGCGTTGTCGTGCCCTAGCCTTGCCTCGCCTGACAGTGCCTTGTCTTGCGTTACCCTTTCCTTGCCTTGTCGTGCATTGCCTAGCCGTGCGTTGCCGTGCCTTAGCCTTGTTTCCCCTTACCGTGCCGTTCCTTCCGTTACCCTTGCCTTCCCCTGCTTTCCTTTGCCTTCCTTGCCTTCCGTTACTCTTTGCTTGCCTTCCGTTTATTGCCTAGCATTGCGTTGTCGTGCCTTAGCCTTGCCGCGCCTT